>NW_006400197.1:241444-259301 GCF_000299155.1 Elephantulus edwardii | reverse complement strand
ATAGTCCACTTTACTACACATTTCTTTTTCTGGAATCTTGTCAGGAAAATAACACCTAATCCTGTATTCCTTATAAACAGTTCTCTCCCTCATCTGTTTCAATGCAATATACATTATTTATTCCTTCTTTTCTTAGGTTCCCCGCAACCCTGATGACACTCCCGTTTTACAACAGTAGCATTATGCAGAATTTGTCCTTTCGTGACTGAGATATTTCACTCAGCATAATATCCTCCAGGGTCACCCATTCAAGAGTTCCTTGTTTTTCAATGCAGCATAGTATTCCATTGTGTGAATATACCACAGCTTCTTTATCCATTAGTTGGTTGATGAGCACTTGGGTTGTTTCCAGCTCTTTGCTATTGTGAACAAAGCCGCAATAAACATGGGTTTGCCTATATCTACATGGGTGACAGTTCTAGTTTCTTTAGTGTATATTCCCAGTGGTGGAATTACTGGGTCAAATGGTATTTCTATTTCTTTTTGAAAAGGTGCAACACTGCTTTCCATAGTGGGTGCACCATTTTACACTCCCGACAACAGTGAATAAGGGTTCCAATTTTTCCACAACCTCATCAGCATTTGTTGTTTGCAGCTCTGTTGAATTTTACTATTCTTACTGGGTTGAGATAGTATCTCATAGATGTTTTGATTTGCATCTCTCTTAGAGCTAGAGATGTTAAACACTTCTTCATGTGTTTGCCATCTGAATGTCTTTGGTGAAGTGTCTGTACAAAGCCTGTGCCCATTTTGCAATTGGGTGTTTTCCTTTATCTTGTGGCATTCGAGTATTCTATAAATTCTAGATATAAATCCCTTATCAGACATATCATTGCCAAATATTTTTTTCTCAGTCTGTATCTTCCATTTATACCCTGTTGGAGAAGTTTATGGATGAGCATAGCGATTTGATTCTTAAAAGGTCCCATTAAAAAAAAAAAGGTCCCATTCATCTATTTTATCCTCTCTTGGTTGTAGGTTTTTCAGGATGCTTGGAAGACTGTTTATGTTGTGGATTATGACTTCTAGAATTCTTCCAAGCCTTTCTCTGATGAAATTTATATCCTTGGTTTTAGTCCTAGGTCCTTGATCCACTTTGAGTTGGTTTTTGTGTATGGAGTGAGATCTTGCTTGAGTTTTCTGCAGATAGTTTTCCAATTTTGCCAACATCAGTTGTTAAAAAGGCTGTCTTTCCCTACTTAACTGATTTCATCTCCTTGTAAGAAATCAGTAGACCATAAGAAGACGGGCTGATTTCTGGGTTCTCAATTCTATTCCATTGATCTATATGGCTGTCATTGTACCAGTACCATGCTGTCTTGACCACCATGGCAGTGTAGTAGGATTTGAAACACCAAGACATATCATAGTCAAATTTGTCAGAACCAAAGACAAGGAGAGAATTCTGAAACAGCAAAGGAGAAACAAAAAATGACCTATAAGGGAGAACAGATAAGATTAAGTGCTGATTTCTCAGCAGAAACTGCGTGAGCAAGAAGACAGTGGAGTGACATATAGCGAACATTCAGAGAACACAAGTGTCAACCAAAAATACTGTACCCAGCAAAACTGTCCGTCAAGTATTAAGGAGAGATCAGGGTATTCCCAGAAAAACAGAACCTAGGGAGTTTGTAAAAACAAGACCAGCGTTGCAGGAAACACTGAGAGATGTCTTTCTAATAGAGGTTCCACGGAAAGCAAGATGGACCAAAGTAACTAGCAACAACACCAAAAACAACTCAGCATAATGATAGCAATAAAACCTTGCCTCTTGGAGAGCTCTGGTGGCCTAGTGGCAAGAAGCTGCACTGCAATCCCAGAGGTGGTTCAAATCCACCAGATGCTCTGCTGGGAAAGGAGGGACAATCTCCTCCTGTACCAGTCAGATCCAATTTGACGGTACACACACACTAATAATAATAAAAAAATTTTAAAAAAAACACCAAAAAACCTTGCCTCTCAGTAATCATACTAAATGTACTGAATGTAAATGGTTTAGATGCACCACTGAAGAAAAAAAGAGTAACAGATTGAATTAAAAAAAAAAACAAAAACCATCAATATGCTGTCTACAGGAGACATACCTGAAAACTGAAGATAGAGAAAGACTAAAACTAAAAGGGTGGGAAACAATATATCAAGCAATGGCAACCAGAAAAAAGCAGGAGTAGTGATATTAATCTGTGATAAAATAGATTTCAATCCAAAAACTACCATAAAGGACAAGGAAGGTTAACTACATAATAATGAATAAAAAATCAATAGAACAAGAAGATATGACAATAATAAATATCTATGAACCAAATGAAAGACCTGAAAAATATATAAAACAAACATTAGGAAAACTGAAAAAGGAAACAGACAACACTGCTATAGTAGTTGGAGGCTTCAGTACACCTCTGTCAAGAAAAGATAAAACTTTCAGAAAGAAACTCAACAAAAAGGCTGAAGAATTAAACCACACACTAAATCATCTCAATCTCATAGTATTTATAGGTTAATACACCCCCAAAGAGCACAGTATACCTTCTTCTCCAATGTTCATGGAATGTTCTCCAAAATAGATCACATTTTAGGGCACAAGGCAAGCATCAATAAATTTAAAACCATAGGAATAATACGAAGCATCTTCTCAGAGCAAAATGCTAAAAAATTAGAAATTAAAAAACATATATTTGGAAGTTGAACAACACCTTGCTTGAACATGAGTGGGTATGATAGGGTATTATGGTTATCACAGAGTCCAGAATTAAGGTTGCATAGTGGAGTGTACTCTGGGCTGTGGACGGGGGGTGTGGGTGTGTGGGGATTGTATACCAATGAAAGTATTTTTCTTTTACTTTTCAAAGAGAGAAGCAAACTGGGGTAGGGGCATGCTGGGCAGGGAGTAACAATGAATAAATGGAAATCCAAATCTCTGTAAATGTTCATTAAAATTAATAAAAAAAATTTAAAAGTTTCTTGAAACAAATTACGATGAAAACACCACTTAACAAAACCTTTGAAAAACAGCCAAAGGAGTAATCAGAGGTCAATTTATAACAATAAGCAAACACATGAAAAGACAGGAAAAAATGACCATTGACTCTCTAGCTCAACATCTCCAACAAATTGAAAAAGAACAGCAAGAAACCTGACACCCTCCAAAAACCCTGAAATTACAAAAATTCAGGCAGAAATGAATAGAAAACAGAAAAACAATTGAAACCAACAACAAAACCAAGAGTTGGTTATTCGAAAAGGTCAATAAAATCAACAAACTACAAGCAAAACAAACAAAGGAAAAGACATAAATAATCTGAATAAAAGATGAAAGGGCAAGGTCACAATGGAACCACCTAAAACAGTTAACAATGGGCTATTATGAAAACTACACTCAAACAAATGTGAAACCTAGAGGAAATGGACAGATACCCAGAAAAATCACACTTTACCTAAATCAACACAAACAAATTGAACACCTTAACAGATCACTTTCAGAAGAAGAGATTGAAAAGATAATAAAACAACTTCCAGCCAAAAAAAAAAAAAAATTCCTGAACCAGATGATTTTACAAATGAATTTTATCAAACATTCAGAGAACTGTCACCAATTCTACATAAACTTTTTCAGAAAATAGAAAAAGGTGGATTCCCCCCCCCCCCAGAATTGTTCTGTGAAGCAAACATATCCTTGATACCAAAAGCAGGTAAAGACACCACCAAAGTAGAAAACTATATAGGCCAATAACATATGAACAATATGTTATTCTCATGAACATAGATGCAAAAATCCTGAATAAAATTCAGGCCAATAGAATCCAGTGATGTTGTTGTTGTTGTTATGTGCCGTTGAGTCATTTGCGACTCATAGCGACCCTATGTACAACAGCCCTAAACCCTGCTCTATCCTGTGCCAATCTCATTGCCTCTGACACACCCATCCCGAGTACCCCAGTCACTGAATCAATCCACCTCATAGAGGGTCTTCCCCTCCTGCGCTGTCCCTCCACTCTACCCAGCATGATGTCCCTCTCTAAAGACCTGTCTCTCCTTACAACGTGTCCAAAGTATGTCAGACGAAGCCCCAGAATCCTTGCCTCCAAGGAGAATCCAATGATACATTAAAAAAATAATGAACCATGAGCAAGTGGGATTCATAACAGGTCTGCAAGGATGGTTCAACATAAGAAAAACAATCCGTGTAATTTATCCCATTAACAAAGCAAAGAACAAGAAACACATGATCCTGTCAATTGATGCAGAAAAGGCCTTTGACAAAATACAGAACCCTTTCCTGATTAAAACACTCAACCAAATAGGAATAGAAGGAAATTTCCTAAACATAGTAAAAAGTATATACACAAACCCGAGAGCCAATGTTGTTCTCAATGGATAGAAATTAAATGCATTCCCCTTCAGAACACAGACTAGACAAGGATGGCCACTATCACCTATACTACTCAATATTTTATTAGAACTCTTAGTGGTAGCAATAAGATAACTCTTAGTGGTAGCAATAAGATAAAAGAAGGAAATAAGAGGTATCCAAATTGGCAAAGAGAAGGTAAAATTATTTCTCTATGCAGAGTATATGATAATATACTTAGAAAACCCTAAAGGCTCAGCAAGAAAACTACTGGAAATAGTTGACCAATGCAGCAAAGTGGCAGGATACAAGATCAACATACAAAAATCAAATGGATTTCTCTACAGTGACAAAGAGAATACAGTGTTGGAACTAAGAAAAACAATACCCTTCACAATAGCTAACTAAGCACAAGATTAAATACTTGGGGGTAAATCTAACTAGAAACATAAAAGACTTATTCAAAGATAATTACAAAACATTACTATAAGAAACAAAAAGATCTGGAGAAATGGAAGAATATCTCTTGCTCATGGACAGGAAGACTCAATATCATGAAGATGACAATTCTGCCAAATGCAATCTACACATTCAATGCAAGCCCAATACAAATACCAATTCCATTCTTCAACGAGATAAAAAAGGCAATCTCCAATTTCGTTTGGAGTGGAAAGAAACCCCGAATAACAAAGTATTCCTTAAAAAGAGAAACAAGATAGGAGGCATCTGACTCCCTGATTTCAAATCCTATTACACTGCCATGGTGGTCAGGATAGCATGGTACTGGTATAATGACAGACACATTGGCAGACACAATGGAGTAGAATTGAGAACCTGGAAATCAGCCCATCTACCTATGGTCAAATGATTTTTGACAAGGAGATAAAATCAGTTAAATAGGGAAAAGACAGCCTTTTTAACAACTGGTGTTGGCAAAATTGGAAAAGTATCTGCAGAAAACTCAAATACCCATACCTCACATCCTACACAAAACCCAACTCAAAGTGGATCAAGGACCTAGGACTAAAACCAAGGACTATAAACTTCATCAGAGAAATGCTTGGAAGAACCCTAGAAGAACGAATCCACAACTTGAACAGTCTTCCAAGCATTCTGAAAAACCTACAACCAGGAGAGGATAAAATAGATGAATGGGACCTTCTAAGAATCAAATCCCTATGTACATCCAAAAACTTCTCCAACATGGTAAAAAGGGAGCCACAGACTGAGAAAAAAGATTTGGTAATGACATGTATGATAAGGGACTTATATCTAGAATCTGTAGAATACTCAAATGCCACAACAAGACAAAGGTGAACCCCCAATTGCAAAATGGTAACAGGCTATGAACAGACACTTCACTAAAGAAGACATTCAGATGGCAATCAAACACATGAAGAAATGTTCAAAATCCCTAACTCTGAGAGATATGCAAATCAAAACAACTCTGAGATATCAAAAAATAGCAAAATTTAACAGAGCAGCAAGCAACAGATGTTGGCAAGGTTGTGGAGAGACTGGAACCCTTATTCACTGTTGGTGGGAGTGTAAAATGGTGCAACCACTATAGAAGGCAGTATGACGCTTTCTCAGAAGTTAAAAATAGAAATACCATTTGACCCAGCAATTCCACTACTGGGAATATATCCTAAAGAAACCAGAACTGCAACTCAAGCAGATATATGCACACCCATGTTTATTGCAGCTTTGTTCGCAATAGCAAAAGGTTGAAAACAGACTAAGTGCCCATCAACAAATGAATGGATAGTGAAGTTGTGGTATATTCACACAATGGAATATTATGCAGCACTGAAAAAAAACCTCATGAAGTATTATACAAAATGGGTGAACCTGGAGGACATTATGCTGTGTGAAATATCTCAGTCACAAAAAGACAAATACTGTATAATGCCACTGTTATAGAACAGGACTGATACGGTAGTTGAGAGGAAACTAGAAAAGGGGGCATCAGTAATGTACAAGGCATCGAAACAGATGGAGAGAACTGTATAAAAGGAACATGTGACTACGAATTATTGGTATTACATGAGTCCAGAATAAGAGTTGCTTAATAAAGTGGCGGGGGGTGGGGGTGGGCATGGGGTGAATGGGAACTGTATGACAATGCAATAACTTTTTTCCCAGAGAAAAACGTGAACTGTGGGGGAGGGGATACAGGGAGAAAAATGTGTAACAATGAATGAATGAAAATGTTAAGAAAAGGAAATAAGAAAGAAAAGATTAGGGGGTTTGACTTGATTTTACAAAATTTAAAATGTCAGAACACATTAAAATAAGTTCTTGTTTTGCTGGATTTTGTTTACCCTTCTGTTTTTGGTAGTCTGTAAACAGTGGTAGTGTGGAATTTTTCTAAGTTAGTTTCCTGTGGTATTTGTGAAGTTATTTGAAAATAAATCCATCTTCTTGGATGAAGCAACAGAGTACTCCCTGCCTATGCTTAGCTACATAATAAATAAAGCGGCAGGTAGCGCGAGGCTGGGAGCCAAGCGTCGCGTCATGCCCTGCGCTGCCCAGAACACGAACAATGCAGTTAAGATGGCTAACGGTGACCCTAAGAAACCAAAGGACAAGATATCTGCATATGCCTTCTTTGTGCAGACGTGCAGAGAAGAACATAAGAAGAAAAACCCAGAGGTTCTAGTCAATTTTGCTGAATTCTCTAAGAAGTCCTCGGAGAGGTGGAAGACTATGTTTGGAAAAGAAAAGGCTGAGTTCCATGAGATGGCCAAGGCCGACAAGGTACGTTATGACAGAGAAATGAAGGACAACGGGCTGGCAAAAGGAGGCAAGAAGAAGAAGGACCCTAATGCCCCCAAATGGCCTCCATCTGGATTCTTCTTGTTCTGTTCTAAATTTTGTCCTAAGATCAAGTCAACAAACCCTGGCATCTCTTTTGGTGATGTGGCCAAGAAGTTGGGTGAGATGTGGAATAACCCGAGTGATGGCGAGGAGCAGCCTTACATCAACAAGGTGGCAAAACTGAAGAAGTATGAGAAGGATGTCGCTGACTATTAAGTCCAAGGGGAAGTTGGATGGCGTGAAGGGCCCTGCTAAAGTAGCCCGGAAAAAGGTGGAAGAGGAGGACGAGGAGGAAGAAAAGGAGGAGGAGGGGGATGAATAAAACCCCAGTTTCTCTGTTTCCTTGTGAATACCTTAGTGTAGGGGCCGCCATGATTACTTCGTCTCTTGGAGACCTGTCTGTTGCCCTCATTAGGTTTAATTACAAAATTGGATCATGATCGTAGTCTTTTCAAAGTGCTCTAGAAGTCGTCAGTGGTTTACATGAAGTGGCCATGGTTGTCCGGAGCACCCGGAAACTGTATCAAAGCTGTACATATGTCCAGGCATTTTTAAAATGGAAAGGCACTGTAGTGTTCTTCTCACTGTGCACTTTGCTGTTGGTGTGACAAGGCATTTAAAGATGTTTCCAACATTCCCCCTCCCCGTTTGTTTAATTTGTAAGGTGGTGTTAACTATGGTTGTTGGCTAGGAATCCCGAGTTTTCAGCTGTACATATCTATAGTTTGTAAAAAGGACAAAAGAACCGAGATAAACTCTTGGTAGTCCATTCTTGGCATTGAGGCTGGGGGTGGAGGGAAGATGCCCGTCGCGAGGCCGGAGCTCAGGGCATGCACTGTGAAGCTGTTGACACTGTGCTGGGCATCCATGTAGCTTCAGGTTGTCTGGTTTTTTTATATAGTGACATAGCATCTGCTACCGTTAGATGTGGAAAGAGGGGGGCTCGGCTGGCATGAAAAAAGTATTTGGATTTTGGGGAGTTTGGTTTTGTTTTTGTCAAGTGCAGTTGTTTTTAAACCTTCTTTGTCAACAAAGTGTAGAGCTCTTCAGTGTCAACAAAATGAAGAGCCACTGCATCCATGGAAGTTCCAGAACCTTCTGTACTTAAACAGTTTGCAATATTCTGTTCCTTTTTTTGTATATTTTAGAATGCAGAAGTGTTTCTGAAGTTAAATAAACGGTATTACGTTTGTAAAAAAAAAATAAAGCTAGAGCTTTTCTTATAAAAGCCTAACCTGGAGGGGTCAATATTTGATAGCTAGGAATCTAGCTGGACAGCTTCTTCCCAAATTTTGGGTTGGTTCTCCCACCAGCAAGAGTGACAGAGTGAGAGATCAGAGCATTTAATGCAAAAAGAAACTTATTAAAGAGAGATAGCCTTTGAAAAGGAGACAATGTGGGGGATTGTCTGCTATGCACACATATATCACATCATTATTTTTTTTAAAACTCTGAGAGAGTTAGGTTTCAGGAACTAACCTATTATTAGCAGCACAGCTGCATCATGTTTCTTTATGGAGGAGGTAGGGTTTCCAAACTGGACCATGGGGGGACTGATCTTACTAATGGGGTGCATGCCCATGGGTCATGTCTCTGAATTTGAGTCTTAGCCCAGGATGTGACTTTGAGCCAAGGGTTACAAGCAAAGCTTCTGAGTATCCTTTTTGTAAACCTGCTCCACTAGGGCTGATTTGCTCTAGACCTGGTTTCCATTCTGAAAAAGATAATCAATGCCCCAGAGATCCCTGTTGAAAGTAAGACTATTTGAAACATTCACTGATAAAACTTAAAGACTACATCCATAGAAACCAGGAATTTTATAATGTTAAGTCAGCAAACAGTAGGCGTTAGTCATTTATGTCCTTGAATTGAATAACATTATGTCAGGAGAGGCTGAGGGGTTTAGTCCCAGGATGAGTCCTGGTTTCCTATCTCAAGACCATCCTTGAAGAAAAGATTGAAGAAAGAAGAGAAAGATGGACAGGACTGTGCTAACTGGTCCTGACTTGGTCTTTGTATCCACACTGTATTTTTAAGTTGCTGGGTGCTCTGGCTGCCAGTGGCACTGGAGGTGTACACCTGAAATTATAGGTGGAAAATCTTGTTGGCATGGCTTCCAGCAGGGCTAGAACACCCTGTGCTCATTCCTACACTCTGTGGAAGGGATGGCTTTCCCAGCCCAGGACATTACCCCCACAGAGTCCAAGTGTTTTCATGTGGTGATCCTAACAACACACACCTCAGATGTCTCCCGAAAAGGCATTTGTGCTTCAGAACACTGCAATATGTGAGAGCTTGTGAAAAGGCTAGGATTTATCTCTTGCAGCCTGGTGTAGGAAGAAGACAATTAGACATTTTCAGAAGGCTGCTAGCTTCTATGTATTTAATATAGTGGCTACTGTCTTTTGATCCCTCATCTCCCCTGCTCAGATCCTACTACAATGCAGAATTACAGCTTTACTCTGAAGGATTTCTTCATCTTCAGTATGTTAATACTCATTCTTCATCCACATTGTTGAGAGAACTCAGGACCGACCTCCTTTTCTTCTCCTTAGACTGGACTAGGGGCCTGAGTTTCCCCCCTCCCCCCACACCCCCGTGTGTGTGTGTGTGTGTGTGTGTGTGTTAGGAGGTGGTGATAGCATTAAAAGTCATGATCAGAGCTCTGGCAACACCTTTTTGGTTCCCTATGCCTTAACCTGGGAGGTCAGGGAGTTCTGGTGGCCTAGTGGTAAGGAGTTGCGCTGGCAGCTCAAATATATGCAGTTCAAATACACCAGAAAGATGCACCATCTTCTCCCATGTAATGACTGCCTCTTAATACCCACTGTGGATCACCTATGGTTTGATTCTGACTCAGTGGTATACAACAACAATGGAACATGTAGAGAGCTCTGGTGGTCTAATGAATTTGGAGCACATTGACAACCCAAGAGTAGGTAGTTCAAACCTGACAGTTTCTCCTCAAAGGAAAGCTAGACAATATCCTCCCATGCAATTTACACTCTAAAAACCCACTGGAGGGTCATCTACGACTCAGTTTCCACTTACTGGCAATGAGAATTAGTGCGTGAATGGATCCTAGTGGTTAAGATCTTAAACACAACTCAAAAGGTCAGCAGTTCCAAACTCCTAGCATAATGATTTCTGCTCCACAGAATCTGTGAGAAAGTTCTACTGTCATATAGGGTCACTGTGAGTAATAACATGTAATAGCATTCAGTAATAGCACATGGGCCTGACTTATCCAGCCTGCTGTTTCAGTGACTTACTGTATTCAGGGTTGACTCTATTAATCTTCTATTATCTGAACATACTCTTGATTTGTTTGTAATTCATTATATTTGTGTCCTGCTGATAATCAAGTTACGCAAGGAAGAGATGGTATTCTTACTCAGAAGAGAACTGAAAGCTACAGATTCAATGCAACTAGTATCAGCTCTAGTTTTCAAGAGTGTGTTTTCAGAAGATGAGTAGGAATGGGACATGATCCCAGGGTTTCAGGACTTGATCTTCGATTCTAAGAGATCTCCGATTTGTAGAACTAAACTCTGTGGGTTAAAATCTTTCTTATTAGCTCTGCCATCTTGGGCAAGTGACTTTCAATTTGTGTTTCTGTTTCTAAATCTGATACGTAGAAGTAAAAATAATATTTACCTTCAAGGTTTTGGGAGGTACTTAAGTGACACACATGGTTAACACGCTCTGCTGCTAACTGAGAGGGAGGAGGTTCAAAGTCATTCAGAGGCTCCTCAGAAGAAAGACCTGGGGATCTGCTTGTGACACATCAGCCATCGGGATCCTACAAACACAGATCTATTCCAACACACATGGACGAGTCATTAATTGGAACCATCTCCACAGCAAGCCGGTTGAGGATATTTTTTTAGTTGAGAAAAAAGTTATATTAATATATAAAGTTCTTGAAAACAGTGCCTGCTCTATAATAGTAGTAGTAATCTAAGCAACAGTAATAGATTTATCTGTTGTGATTGCTTATTATTATCTTGAAGAATAGGATTAATTTCTACCCATTTATATGTTGTTGTGGTTGTTGTGTGCCATCAAGTCACCTGTGACTCACAGCGACCCTTTGCACAACAGCCCTGAGCCAACCTTATTGTCTCTGACACACCTACACCCATTACCCCAGTCACTAAGTCAATCCATCTCATTGAAGGTCTTCTCTCTTGCACTGTCCCTCCTCCCTCCCAAGCAAAATGTCCTTCTCCAAGGACTTGGTCTCTCCTTGCAACATGCACAAACTATGTCAGGTGGAGCCTCAGAATCCTTGCCTCCAAAAAAGTAGCCTGGTTTTACTTTCTCCAGGACAAGCTTATTTGTTCTTTTAACAGTTCATGGTCTATTCAGTACTCTTCTCCAGCACTACAACTCAAAGGCATAAATTCTCCTTTATCATCCTTAGTCATGGTCCAGCTTTGTGATGCATAGCACTTAATTGTAAAGACCATGGCCTGAATAAGGCACATCTTAGCTCCAAGCTGACATTGTTGCTCTTTAGTATTTTGGAGAGGTCTCTGACAGTAGACTTTCCCAATGCAATTAATATTTTAATTTCCTGGCTGCTGGCACCAAGAGTGTTGATTGTAGAGCCAAGGCTATTAATAATCTCAATTTCTTCACTATCTATCATGAAGCTGCCAATTGGCCCAGTGGTGAGAATCTTTATTTTCTTGATGTTGAGCTTCAATCCATATTGAAGGCTGCAGTCCTTGACTTTATCTGCAGCAAGTGCTTCAGGTCCTCCTCAGTTTCAGCAAGAAAGGTTGTGTCATCTGCATAATGCAGGTTGTTGGCGAGTCTTCCTCTCATTCTGATGCCACAGTTCTACTCCTAGAGCCCAGCCTCCTGGATAATCTGTTCCCCATATAGATTTAAAAGGTATGGAGATAGGACACATCCCTGGTATACACCCTTCCCAATTTTAAGCCATGCATATGTTTCCTTGCTCTGTTGTGACAACTGCTTCTTCATCCAAGTACAGATTTTGCATAAGCACAGTCAAGTATTCTAGGATTCCCATTCTTCTCAGAATTAGCCACAATTTGTTGTGATCCACACAGACAAATGCCTTTGCATAGTCAATGAAACATGAACAGACTTTCCTCTGGTACTCTCTGCTTTCAGCTAAGATCCATCTAGCATTAGCTCTAATATCCCTAGTGCTATGACCTTTTCTAAACCCAGCCTGCACATCTGGTAGTTCTGTGTTAATGCACTGTTCCAGTCATTTCCAGATCATCTTAAGCAGAATCTTGCTTGCATGTGATATTAATTATATTGTTTGATAATTTCTGCACTCTATTTGGTCACCTTTTTTTGAAATTAGAACAAATGTAATCTCTCAGTTAGTTGGCCAGGTGGTTGTCCTCCAGTTTCTTGGCACAACTTGGTGAGCGCATTCAGGGCCGCATATGTTGAAATATGGCAATTGGTATGCTGTCAATTCCTGGGGCTTTGTTATTTGCTAATTCATTCAAAGCAGCTTGAACTTCTTCATCACTCTAGGCTCTTGCTCATACTTCATTTCATGAAATTCTTTTGTGTCAACCAGTTCTTTTTGGTACAGTGACACTGTATACTCCTTCCATCTTCTTTTAATGCTTCCTAGATCATTTAATAGTCTGCCCAAAGCATCCTTAAATATTGCTGTTTGAGGCTTGAGTTTGCTCTTCAGTTCCTTTCGCTTAAGAAATACTGAGTTTGGCCCTTTTGATTTTCTGATTTCATCTCTTTGCACATTTCGTTATAATACTTTGCTTCATCTTCCCATACTACTCTTTGAAATCTTCTGTTCAATTCCTTAATTTCTTGATTTCTTCCCTTTGCTTTGGCTTCTTGGCTCTCTAGTGCAATATTAAGAGTCTCATCTGACATCCATCTTGGTCTTTTCTTCCTCCTCCTTCTATCTAAGGACCTTTTGCATTCTTCATATTCTTGATATCCTCCCACAGCTCAACTGGTCTTACTTAGCTCATTAATGTTCAATTCCCACATCTGTTCCTGAAATGTTTCATTTGAAATTCAAGTGGGATAGACTCAAGGTTAAATTTTGGTTCCTGTGGATTTAAGCTTCTTTAGCTTCACCTTGAACTTGCATATGAGTTCAATCAGCACCTAGCATAGTTTTCACAGCTGATCTCGAGCTTCTCCAGTGATTTGTCCCACAGATGTAGTCGATCTTATTCCTATGCATACCATCAGGTGAAATCCATGTGTATAGTTTGTGTTTATGTTTCTTATAATAAGTATTTGCAATGAATAGGTCATTGGGCAGAATTCTATCATCCTGTGTCCAGCATCATTTCTGTCACCAAGTCCATGTTTTCTGACTACTGATCCTTCTTCCTTGTTTCCAACTCTTGCATTCCAGCCACTCATTATTATTAATACGTCTTGATTGCATATTTGATCAATTTCTTACTGCAAAAGTTCTTTAATTTTTCTGGTTTTTTTAGGGAGCTCTGGTGGTCTACTGACAAGAAGCTGCACTACAATCCCAGGGGTATGTGATTTGAATCCACCAGATGCTTTGCTGGAGAAGGAGGAGCAATCTCCTCCTGTACCTGTCAGATCCGATTTGACAATACACACAAAAAAATAATAAAATAATAATAATAAAGTTTTCTGTTTTCGCCTCTTTGGCTCTAATTTTTGGTGCACATATTTGAATGATAGTGGTATTCACTGGTCTTCCTTGTATGTGTATGGATATTATCCTGTCACTAACAACACTGTATTTCTAGATGGATCAAGAAATTACTTTTTTAACTATGAAAGCAACCCTGTTTTTTCTCACCTTTTAATCTCCGGCATAGTAGATCACCTGATTGTTGTTGTTGTTGACTGCTGTCGAGTTGAACATGACTCATAGCGACCTTATGAACAAAAGGCCTGAAGGCTTTCTATAACTATCATAATTTTTCAAAGTTCATAGAGTTTCCAGAGGCATAAGAAATGAATGCCACTCTTATGATTATCAGATTCAAAATGTCCCATGCCAAGCCATCTCATTTCACCAATAACTTGTGTGTCAAAATGTGTTCCATTTCTTTCTTGATGTCCAACTTTCCTACATTCATGCTTCTCATATTCCACGAATGTCTGCTTACAACTATTCCTCCTTCTTTGTGTTTCTCTATTTGAGGACTCAGCCTCAGTTTCTGTGTCTCCTAGTCTACTCAAAGTGTGTTCTACTGTACATAAGGTTTTCGAAGGACTGTTATTTTGGAAGTAGATCTCCAGTCCTTCTAAGTCTGTCTTAATTTGAATGTTCAGATTTCGAACAGTATCTGACAAGAATTTTACAGAAAGGAATAGATCAAAGACATTTCCCAATTATAGAGACAACTAATTGGTTCAGTGTTGCTCCCTGATCTTGGCAAATGTGTCTTGAGCCATCCCTTTCCCATGCCCACCTACCCCATTTAATACCTCCCTCTTCCCGTTCAACTCTTGATGTGATAGCTTAGGTCTCAAGCCTTCTGTGCTATGATTTTAGATGCCTCACACCTCTCACTGATGCAGCCAGTATTTCTTGACTTTAGGAGTCTCTAAGTCCAAATTTCAGGTTCTACAATTAGCGAAGGGTTTCTTTCTTTAGATAGTTTTGAGGAAAAGTCCTTTATCTTGAGCTTCTGCTTCAGGACTGACTTCTTGTGGTTTAGTGCCTCTTCTCTTCCATTTGTAGCACACTGCTGTCACAGTAAGATAATTTCCCAGGAAAGGGTGATGTGTCCTCTAGATATGGTACATAAGTGTTATTTGCTTGTGTCCCAAGGGCCTAAAATTAACTCAGATACTGCCCACCAGACTTCTGGGAGTGTGGGCAGAGATATGAATAAGATATGATTCATGTTCTCAAAGGGTCTCTGTCTCTCTTCAGGAGGGAAGATGAGGCTGTTTGCATAATACAATTTAAGAAAATATACAATAAAATGTGTAAGGGTAGACTTGACTATTCAATAAGGATCCAGAGAAAAGATTATCCAGGGAAGTGACACTGTCTTTATGTAGAAATGAGACCAAGGACAGGTATGGAGTTTGTCATAGTGAGTTAGGAGAGGACATTCTCATTGTAGAGGATTCTCTAGTTCATGTTCTAAGGGTAGACACATACATAGGGTAGAGGAAAGAACTTGGAAGGAGAGAGGCTTTGTATGGTCAGCTATGGGAGGCTGGAGGGTTTGAGGATCAAATGCTAACTAGATTAATAATGTTTTAGGTCACTTTCAGTTTTAATAGGGTAAGTTTTGTCATGGATGGAAGGCAGAAGTATAACTGATTTAACACTCGACATGCCACCTTGCCTTTGAAGCTTAGAACCATGCCTAGAATTGTCCTCACTTGTCTGTCTTCTCATGTTTATCGAATCAATAGAGGAGGTGGGGGTAAGGTAAGCTGCAACTACATTTCTGTTTTCCCCTTCAGAGAAACTGAAGACTGATGTTATGGATTCAGCTATTATTATGCAAGAAAATTTCAAAATGTTGAGCAGAGGGCCTGAAGTGCGACTTGGAAGGACAATTATTTTATTCCTTTTAAAAATAATCTTGAGGTCATGTAAAATGCAGAGGGGAAAGGTATTGGAGGATGAGATGCGTATAACTCACAGTGATCCAATAAACAACAGATCTGAACTCTCTCCTATCCTGTGCCATCTTCATAATCTCTGATGTTCTTGAACCCATTGCTGCAGTCCCTGTGTTAATCAATCTGATTGAGAGCCTTCCTATCTTTTGCTGACCTTCCCAAGCATGACGTCCCTCTCCAAGGAATAGTCTTTCCTAGTAACATGCCCAAAGTACATGAGATGTTGTTGTTGTTAAGTGCCGTCAAGTCATAAATGACTCATAGCGACCCTATGAACAAAAGACCTGAACATTTGTTTAACTTTCATCATTTCTCCAAGTTCATAGAGTTTCCAGAGGCAGGCTATTTTGGAAGTGAATGTCACTTGTGCTTCCAAGCTTGTTTTAACTGGAAAGCTCCACCAAACAGTGTCCACCATGGGTAACCATTATCACATTTGACACGTCAGTGTCACAGTGTTTAGCATCACAGTAACCACAAGTTACCTCTGTAAAGCATATGGACAGATCAGTGCTATACCACTTAGAAGAATGTGGCTGATCCTTCTCCAAGACATATCTATTTGTTCTTTTGGCAGCTCGTGGGATATTCAATACTCTTCTCTAACATCACATCTCAAAGGCATCAGTTCTTCTTCTATAATCCTTATTAATCATCCAGCTCTTAATTGCATAGCAAGTGATTGAAAAGACCATGGCATGAATCAGGAATACCTTCAACTGACATCATTATTCCTCAATAATTTGGAAAGATTCCTTATTGCAGACTCTCACAGAGGATGGGTAGAGCACCCTAATGAAGCCACTTCTGGGCTCACTTTAGTGTTCTTGAAAGCTTTAGGGAGGTTTGAACTCTTTTGAGCCTTTTTAGTGGATAGCATTGTAGTGGGTCCTCGGAGAATATAGGAAAGAAAAATATTTTAATCTCCTCAAAATAAAATTTCCTTTGGAGAAAACACTGCAAACATTAGATCTGGGATGGGGCCTGAAAAGCCATATTTTAAACACGTTCATAAATGATTGCACGGCCAGCGGAGGGTTGGAAGTAGCAGAGAGCACTCTCAGCTCTAGATTGCAAGGCAGAATGGGGATCGGGAGGTGGGGGTGTGACTGGAGTAGAGAAACAGTAACTTTGAGTGCCAAACAGAGGACAATGGACCTGTAAAAACCATTGCCTTTGAGTTTATTTCCAAATAAAAGCAGCCCTATAGATCAGGGTAGAATTGTCTTAAGGTTTCTATACATTTTTACAGAAATAGGAGACAACATTGAAATTGTCAAGTATTTTATTTTACTTGGATCTACAATCAATGCCAATGGAAAGAGAAGTCGAGAAATCAAACAACATATTGTGGTGGTGGTGGTGTTGTTATGTGCCATGAAGTTGTCTGGTACTCCTAGCAACTGTAGGTACAATAGCTCTGAATCCTCCCTTATCCTGAGCCAGCCTCATCCTCTCCAACAGACCTACTCCCATTTCTGCAGTCACTGAGTCAATCAGTCTCAACCTGAGCCTTCCTTTCCTACACTGTCCCACCACCCTTCCAAGGATGTTGTTCTTGTACAAGCACTGATCCCTCCTGGCCATGTGCCCAAAAGATGAGATGAAGCTTCAGAATCCTTGCCTCTAGAAAAAACCGTGATTTCACCCTCTACAGGGAACACCTGAAGGAGCCAGAAGGGTTAATGAAGAAACAGTCTGCACACAGGTGTCTCTTTGGCCTTCCTCAGTCCGGATGGAGTGTGGCAGAAGAATGTGTCTTTGAGTCTGCAAACAGATTGGGGACCTTGGACCCTTGCATACGAGGCCCAAGAATATTCCTCTGTCCAAGGCATAGTCTTATTCCTTCTGGTAAACAGAGATACGGAAGCAAGAAAGATTCCGTGAGAATATTCTGTGCTAAGCAAGTCTCAACAAGTCTAGTTTCTGGTAAGTAAGTTTTTCCCAAATCATGAGTGTCTGCACGTAGATTGTTTTTGGATGATTATTCCAAAGAAAGGTGACCCAACTGAGTGTGGAAACTACAGAACAGTGTCATTGATTTCACATGCAAGCAAGATTCTACTGAAGATTATC
>NW_006400197.1:239412-240209 GCF_000299155.1 Elephantulus edwardii | reverse complement strand
GAAAACGACTCGACGGCACATAACAACAACAGCAACATAAAATAATAAACAAGGCAGGCCTGGGGGGGGGTCTGTAGTTCTTGTCCCGTCTCTGTGTGTGTTTCTTTGCTGCAGTCCTGTCTTGTCTTCTGTGTGTGTCTCTCTCTTTATATTCATTTCCTCCCAGGAAAAAGGGTTGCAGATTGCAACATCTGGCGCCCAGGTCGTGAGGCTTGAGGCCGGACTACATTGACATTCCCTGGGATAAAGGGGAATTCCTGGGAGAAACCGAAAGGGTAAGTGACCCCCAAGGTGACGACCTTTGCTAGGGGAACTTTTGGGAATTTTATAATTACTATAACATTGAAAGGGAGCGACCCCGAATAAAGTTTTCATGAGGGGACTTTGAAGGATTTTAGAATTACTATAACATTGAAAGGGAGCGCCACCGAATTAAGTTTTCTTGAGGGGACTTTCAAGGGTTTTATAAAAATGAGTGACTTGTCAATACATAAACATTATTTAATGATTATTAAGGGATTGTTAGATTTTATTAGATTAACATATAGCATGAAAACTATTAAACAGTTGTTTGAAAATGTTAATAAAGAGTGCTATTGGTTCCTCTGTCAAGATAAAGTGCAGTGAAATCTTAAAGAATGGGAGCAGGTTGTTAAACAGCTAAGAAAAGCTCATCAGCAAGGTAGAACATTAGATGTGAAGCAGTGGCATTGTGTTCATCTATAACTCAAGCATTAAAGTTGTTAGAGACATCATCTGAACCGGATCCTTGAGCGGATCATATGGAGCCTTTTTCT
>NW_006400197.1:228307-238342 GCF_000299155.1 Elephantulus edwardii | reverse complement strand
GGTTCCCTCCCCACCACCACTTACTGAAGAAAAATTGCAACAAATTCTCCCTTCAACCGGGCCTGCTGATAATTCCTTGTTTGCTTTTCCAATTCTTTGCCGACTTCCAGATGCTCAAGGGCAGATTTTTGTTGTCATGAACCTTTGCCTTATAAATTTTTTTAAAATTTCAAACAAGCTGTTCAAAGTTATGGACCTCAATCTCCTTTTGTTTGGGGAATGTTAGAATCTTTCTCTAGCACTAATCTTATTACCCATGATTGAGAAACATTAGGGCAGGCAGTATTAGAAGGTCCCCAATGGATGATGTTAAGAAGTTGGTGGTGGGAGGAAGCTCGTATTCAAGCTAGGATGAATGTACAGACGAATCCTCCTGGACCTACTGAAGATCAGCTTCAAGGTACCAGAGTTTTTGAGGATATTCCTCAACAAGCGATTATGCCAGATTTAGACTTAACTCAGGTAAAGATTATTTTTTTGAAAGCATGGAATCATATTGAAGCCTCTGGTAGTGCCTCTCCTTCATATGTCAAAACTATCCAAGGACCAAATGAAGCTTTTCATTTCAAATACTGATTTTCTTTCTAGACTTTAAGATGCAATTACCAGAGGATTAGGAGAAAGACAGGCTGCCACTATTGTTTCACACTCTTTAGAATGTCAAAGAATTCTCCAACCCCTGAAGAGTAAAGGGGCTTCCATTGATGAATATATTAGAGCTTGTTCTGGTGTGGGAACTCCTGCCTATAATGCACAGCTTTTTGCAGGAGCTGTTCATCAGGTAAAAGGTAATGGAGTTTGTTATAAATGTGGAAAGAGAGGACATTTAAAGAAAGATTGTAGAGCTAGAGACCCTCGAAACTCTGAACCCCCTAATTTATGTAGAAAATGTGGAAAAGGATATCATTAGACAAATGAATGTCATTCTACCACAACTGAGGATAGTGTTCCTTTGTTATCTCCGTGGGGATGCCAGCCTTGGGGCTCTGTAAACAATACCAAGCCAATTCATCAATCAGTCAGCAACAATGATCTTTTCCATCATCACCAGAGAGTCCCAAGCAAAACTAAAAGTGTCAGATTTAAAGGCAGTGCTGCGGTTGATTTATTTGTTACTCAACCTTACACTTTATCCCCCTCAAGAGGAGTATATAAATTGGGAACTGGTGTCTTTGGAACTTTTACCTCAAGGAACGATGGGAATGACTATCGAATGTAGTAGTCTTATTAGTCAAGGTTTCCAGGTTCATATTAGAAGTATAAATCAAGAGCTTACGAATGGAATTATTGTTCCTTTTCCTACAAACTGGTGAAATAATTGCTCAACTTTTGCTTCTTCCTTATCCTTTTCCTACCATTAATAAAACCCAATCTGAAGGATTTGACAGCGCAGGAAAATATTTATTTTGGTAAACTTTAATGATCAAAGGCCCTCTCTTACTCTTTCTGTTACTCAAATTTCTTTTACAGCTCTTGTGGGTATAGGAGCTGATGTGTCTATTATTAGTAAAAATAATTAGCCTCTTAATTGACCTTTGCAAAAATCAACATTACTCTGTCAGGATCAGGATGTTAAAAAAGTTTATGATTGTGTTAAGCCTAATGGACAAGAAGCTAAAATGCAATTTTATGTGCTAAACATTAGTGCTAATTTACGGGAAAGAGATTTATTGAAACAGTTTGAAGATTTTTTTATCTATCCCTGATTTGCCAGATGCTGTAAAAATATCATGTTAAATATGAATTACAATCCTTTAAACTAACAGCCACTGATCAGCAGCCTAAAGCCTTTCCTCTGGTCTAGTTAACCCAAACTCCTATATGGGCTGAACAGTGGCCCCTTAATTCTAAAGCCTTGCACTTATTAGTAGAAGAACAGTCATGCGAAGCTCATATAGAACCTGCCACTTTCCTTTGGAGTTCTCCTGTCTTTGTTCTTAACCATTATTAAAACTCAGAAGTATAAAACATAGTTAAGAATAATAAGAAGAAAAGGTTAAGAATAAAGAAAAATAAGAATATAAAACATAGCTAAGAATAACAAAAAAGTTAAGAATAAAGAATACAAAACATAGTTAAGAATAATAAGAAAAAGGTTAAAAATAATAAAAAGAAAAGTATAAAACATAGTTAATAAGAAGAAAAGGTTTAGAATAAAAAGAAGAATATAAAACATAGTTAAGAATAATAAGAAAAAAGTTAAGAAAAAGAAAAGGTATAAAACATAGTTAAGAATAATAAGAAAAGAAAAAGGAAAAGTATAAAACATAGTTAAGAAGAAGAAAGTGTTAACACAGAAATATAAAGAAAAGTTGAAAATAAGAAGAAAAGTGTTGTACCTCAAAACAGAGGCCTCAAAATGTTTGTGCTAATTGTTTTCTTTTTTGTCTGAATTACTGTTACTTTCTCCGTGTTTGTCTTTTTGTCTTTAATGTAGCAGTACTTGGGAGCTCATACAATTTGAAAGTTTCAGTGAAGAATAAAAATTAATAGAGACAAATATAAAGTTAATATATATGGAAATTCTAAATCTCATTGGTAGGGAGACCCCAAGAGCAGGTGCTCAAATGTCTCAAGGCGCCACCGAGACCTTTTGTCTCAAGAGACCTTTGAGAGATCACCTCTTGGCATCCTCTATCACCTTCACAAATCCATGCACTTTATCTGGTATCTACATGCTTAATCTGTGTTATGAAGATGATACAACTCTGCTCGCTGAAACTGAGGAGGACCTCGTGCACTTACTGCAGAGGGTCAAGGACTGCGGCCTTCAGTATGGACTGAGGCTCAATGTCAAGAAGACAAAGATTCTCACCACTGGACCAGGATGGATGATGAAGAGATTGAGATTGTTCACAGCTTCGGTTTGCTCGGCTCCACGGACAACAGTCTTGGCACCAGCAGCCAGGAAATAAAAAAACGTATTGTGATGGGAAAGTCTGCGGTTAGGGACCTTTCTAAAGTACTCAAGAGCAACGGTGTCTCTCTGGAGACTAAGGTGCGTCTGATACAGGCCATGGTCTTTGCAATCACTTGTTATGCATCAGATAGTTGGACAATGACTAGGGAGGACAGAAGAATTGATGCCTTTGAGCTGTGGTGCTGGAGAAGAGTATTGAATGTACCATGGATGGCCAAGAAAACAAACAGATTCATCTTGGAGAGGATTAAACCAAGCTACTCCTTGGAGGCAAGGATTCTGGGGCTTCGTCTGACATACTTTGGGCATGTTGCAAGGAGGGGCAGGTCCTTGGAAAGGAACATCATGCTTGGGAGGGTGGAAGGACAGCACAAGAGGGGAAGACCCTCTATTAGATGGATCAATTCAGTGACTGGGGTAATCGAGATGAGTGTGTCAGAGGCAGTGTGATTGGCACAGGATAGAGCAGGGTTTAGGGCTGTTGTACATAGGGTCGCTATGAGTCGCAAACGACTCGATGGCACATAACAACAACAACATGCTTAAGTAAAAATTTCTGTCTGCTTTAGCCAGTCTTGAAAAATACACATGTCTGTGGCCAGCACTCCAAATCTGTGTCAGTTGTGCCGGTGTTAGTTGCTGTACTTTAAATGGGAACCTATAGGAGTGAAAATAGAAACACTCCACTCTTTGTTCTTTATAGCCCCTAAATTAATGCCTGCCTGTATTGGATCTGATTGTATGAGTAAAAGCTGCATTTTATCTAATGAGTTAAATTTGTGCTAGGTATACAGGATAGTTTGATAATCACTTTCCCTCTAATAGACTTTTTAAATTTCTTCAGGAATTTTTTTTAATGTATATATGCCTCCGGAAACCCTATGAACTTGGAGAGAGGATGAAAGGCACCCAAGCTTCAAGGACTCTCCTTCATAGGGTCGCTATGAATCGCCTGCGACTCGACGGCACTTAACAACAATAACATCAACAGAGAGAGAAAGAGAGAGAGAGATCAGCTGGCCCAGTGAAGAGAAAACGATGTGATCAAGACAAAGGTGGGTGACTTTTAGTTCACGGCCCTCAGGCCAGTCTTTCATTGTTTCTGTTCAGACATTCCTCTAGGTCGTATAGCCCTGGTGTACAAGTTGCCGTCCCACGGTCGCTTGTGGTTGCTGTGAGGCTGAACCCTGTGACACGGATGTGTCAAATGCGTTAATGGTTGGCTACCCAATGTGGACTGAGAGTGGGGTGGAGCTCCCCGATTAAACAAGCGAGTAAGGAGGAGTGGCATCCACTTCCATAATAGCTTGTCTCGGGAAACCCTATGAACTTGGAGAGAGGATGAAAGGCACCCAAGCGTCAAGGATTCTCCTTCATAGGGTCGCTATGAGTCGCCTGCAACTCGATGGCACTTAACAACAACAACAACATATGTATCATATCCTCTGTTCCTCTTAAAGGTCCTAATGTTTTTACAGACATTTCTAATCATGGAAAAATGGAATATTAGAGTATTAACAAATTCTATATTGGATCATCTCCTTATAAATTAGTAAAAAAATTTACAAAAAAGTAAATTATATGGCATTTTTTAGCTTTAAAAGAATGGTCTGATGTAAATGTTAATATTACTAGTGATTATTCCTGTGCAGTATATACTATTAAAGCTTTGCTTTTAGCTTATACATATCATCTATAGTAAAAAATTATTTGAATGATTTGTTTTTAAAGATTCAACAAATGTTATTTCAACAAAAGCGCCCTTTATATATAGTTCATATGAGATCTCACTCTCAAGTGCCAGGACCTTTAGCTTCAGGTAATTCTACTATATATTCCTTACTTATTGGTAATGTTATTCGTGTCACTGAAGAACATTTATTTCCTCATAACAATTCAAAATCTTTACAAGCAAGATATCATATTTCATGACATCAAGCTCAACAAAGGTCTTGCCTTTCTTGTATGACTTCTGTAATTCCACTGTTAACCTGCAGGTGTGAATCCAAGAGGAAACGAAGTAAATCAATTATGGCAAATGGATGTTACTTATCTTCCTTCTTTTGGGAATTTAAAATATCTACATCATTGTATTAATACTTACATTTCCAATGGGCTATGCCACAAACCGGGGGAAAAGTTGATCATGTTATTAACCATCTTTTTGTTTTGCAGTTATGGGAATTCCAAGTTCTATAAAAACTGACAATGCACCGGCCTATACTTCAAAGAAATTATTTCAATTTTTTCCTAAATATAATATTATTCATATTACAGGTATCCCATTTGATAGTCAAGGACAAGCTATTATAGAGAAAGCCAATCATACTCTTAAAAATTATTTGTATGAATTAAAAGGTGGATAAGAGATATGAATGTTCTAGGTACACTGAAGAATCTTTTATTTAGGACACTATAAAGTTTTTAAATTTATGGCTTACTCAAGACATTAAGAAGGGCAGAAAGAAATCATAAAGGATTCTAGGCCACTAGATTCTATCAGTAAAAGGTATGAAAGTGCTAGGAAAATTGTCGGGAGACTCTTCTTCTCAATGTGAACTTTGTTCCATGCCAGAAGTAGCAACATCAATTAAATAGTTATATTGAAGTCAATGGTGAGGAAAAAAATATTACTGTTTTGATTACTGATACTGAAAAAGGACTAGTAATTGTGGACTCTAGCACACATGGAGATTTCAGAGAAAAATATTCATAGGTTCATCTCAAATGGCATAGAAATAATCAGAGTCTAGATGCGTCTGCTAATGAAACAATAGTATGGCATGATAAAGGTCTTACTCCTCCTTTTCCACATTTGATAAATAACACAGGAGCGCAAGGACATATTTGGAAATTATTAGCAGCTCTAGGAAAAAATTCAAATGTGGAAAGGAAATATATTCCTTAATGTCTCTAATAATCTAGGACTTTTTTCTGGCTCTTTACATATGAATGTTTCTAAATATATTATGGCTTGTTTTAAATATCCTTATGTTTTACTAATGGAAAAAAATAATTTGGGATAATAATAATGGAACGTTAAGTTGTAATAGTTGTTTTCTACAAAACTGTATTAACTCTTCAATAGATAAAATTATAACTAATGAGTCTTTATGTATTTATGTTGTTCGAGCAATAAGAGAAATGTGGCTACCTGTCAAATTAGAACGACCATGGAGTGGCTCCATAGCAATGATAAGAATGTGGAATGCTCTTCAAGCCTTGAATCATGGAGTCAAACGAGTTGTCGGTGTCATCATTGTCACAGTGCTTGGACTGGCTGCAATTGCATCTACTGCAGCAGTTGCTGGGATTGCATTACAACAGAGTATTCAGACTGCTGACTTGACTTTGTGAGGCAATGGCATACTGACTCTCACGAACTGTGGCTACAACAACAACAGTTAGATCAGCAGCTCCTAGAAGATATTCAGCATTTGCAAGAGACTGTGCTATGGTTGGGAAATCAGATTTCTGTATTGTCCACTTGAGTAATGTTAAAATGTGACTGGAATTCTTCTCATTTTTTTATCACTCCTGTAAAATTCAATGTCTCTGAGGAATGGGATAATGTGAAAAAATATATTATTGGAGATAATTTAACTTTAAACTTGTATACCCTTGAACACAAAATCACTAGTACATTCGAAAAGAATTTACCTATTTTAGAAGATGACCACATTTGGTCAGAGTCAGTACAAAATTTAAGTAATGTAGACACTATTGAAAAGTTCAAAGCAATTTTTACAACTCTGGGAAGTGACAGTATCGGGATTATAATATTGTGTTGTATTCTCTTGACATCTTCCTCCGGTGGAGAAGACAGAAAGTAATAGAGGAAAGATAGTTTGCTGTGCATGGCATATGCCGCTTTGTAAAAGAAAAAAGGGGGAGATGAAGGAGCCAGAAGGGTTAATAAAGAAACAGTCTGCACACAGATGTCTCTTTGGCCTTCCTCAATCCAGATGGAGTGTGGCAGAAGAATGTGTCTTTGAGTCTGCAAACAGATTGGGGACCTTGGACACTTGCATATGAGGTCCAAGAATATTCCTCTTTCCAAGGCATAGTCTTATTCCTTCTGGTAAACAGAGATATGGAAGCAAGAAAGATTCCGTGAGAATATTCTGCGTTTAGCAAGTCGAAACATGTATAGTTTCTTATAAATAAGTTTTCCCCAAATCATGACTGTCTGCACATAGACTATTTTTGGATGATTATAAAATAATAAACAAGGCAGGCCTGGGGGTCTGCAGTTCTTGTCCCGTCTGTGTGAGTGTGTGTTTCTTTGCTGCAGTCTTGTCTTCTGTGTGTGTCTGCCTCTCTGTGTTCATTCCCTCCTAGGAAAAAGGGTTGTGGATTGCAACACACACCTCTTTGTTCTCTTGGCAGTCCATGGTATGTTCAACACGCTTCTTCAGAACTGCATCTCAAAGGCATCAATCCTTCTTCTATCATCCTTAGTCATTGTCCAGCTGTCTGATGCATAGCAAGTAATTGTGAAGACCATGGTCTGTATCAGGTGCACCTTAGTCTCCAGACTGATATCTTTTCTCTTCGGTACTCTAGAATTGTCCCTGACAGCAGATTTTCCAAGTACAATTAGCCTTTTGATTTCCTAACTGCTGGTGCTAAGAGTGTTGATTGTTTAATCAAGGAAGCTGAAGTTAACACTCCCAATCTCTTCTCCATTTATCATGAAGCTGCCAACGGGCATAGTGGTGAGACTCTTTGGGTTTTTTGACATAGTTGCAAAAAAAAAAAAAGATCTTAAACTGTTATTAAGCAAGGATGTCATTTTAAGGACTAAGATGCACCTGGTTTAAACCATAGTATTTTCAAATGTCTTTTATGAATATTGAAGGCTGTACAACAAATAAGGAAAAAGAAAATAATAACTGATGTATTTGAACTATGGATTGTATGAGAATATTGAATATACTATGAACTACCAAAAGGACAAATAGATCTATCTTGAAAGAAATGTAGCTAAAGTACTCCTTAGAAGGCAAGATGCTGCAACAATGAATGAATGGAAATCCAAAGTCTCTGTAAATTTTCATTAAAATTAATAATAACAAAAAAACCCAAAAAACAAAAAAAAGAAGGCAAGATGTGGAGACTTCATTGGTCAGGTGACAAGGAAGGACCAATCTTTGCATAAGGATTTTATGCTTAGTAAACCCCTGGGAGAAAATAAAACCAAAAACAAAAACAAAGATGCTCTCCTAGACGGACTGACACATAGCTACAGCAGTAGACTCATATACGTTAATGTTTATGAAAATGATTCAGGGCCTGGCAATATTTTGTTTTGTTGTATACATTCAACACTATGAGTTGGAAACAGCTCAACAGAACCTAGTAACAAATTTTTACAGAAAAAAACCCCATCCATCTTTCTGCCATGAAATGGCTGGAAGGCTAGAACTCTAAACATTTTAGTGCTAATCATTCTTCCACCAATGCTTCTTTGACAGTAGGCATCATTCTGAAAAACAAAGTCTTATTCCTCAGGTTTGCCACTCTTCTGTCAGTTTGTTATACTGTGGTGGCTCAAGTATTGCTGTGGTGAGGAGAGCTCTGTTACCAGCATTTCAAATGCAAGTAGAGCCAACCCTTGACAGACAGGTTTCAGTGGAGTTTCTAGATTGAACTGGACATCCACTTCTGAAATCAAGGACCCTAGAAAACTCTAAGAATAGTAGAGCAATATTGTCTGATATGGTACTGGCAATTGAGCCCCTCAGGTTTGAAGGGACTCATAATATGAGTTGGGAAGATCTGCCTTCTCACAGAGAACCTACCTCAATGACTTGGAGGGAGTAAAGTTTTGACTCAATGGTCTTCATTTGCTGGCATGGCAGAGTCACAAATGAGGGAAAACGACTACAAATGTCCATTGACAATTGGAACATGGATGTGTAATGCATGAATTCAGGAACAGTGGAAATTGTCAAAATGAAATGGAATGTATAAGATAAATGTCTTAGAAAATAGTAAGAATATGAACCCATATTTGTTATTTTGAATGAGATAATCATATGACTTACTATGTCTGAAATAACAAACTGAGTAAGAATTGTGTTGCATTCATCATCAAAAAGAAAACTTCAAGGTCTATCCTTAAATTTAACACAGTCATTGATAGGATAATAGCTATATGTGTAAAAGGAAGACCTGCTAATACTACTGTATTTTCAGGAAGAGCAGTAGTGACATCCACTTCCTAAACAGAATGCCTCTGGAAACTCTATGAGCTTTGATAAATGTCGGCAGTTATAGAAAGGCTTCAGGCCTTTTGTTCATAGGGTGGTGGTGAGGTTTCCTGTTGAAGCTTGGTCTTGCTTGGCTTTTGCTAGCCATGGAGAGTGACCTTTACTCATGTTTACTGCATTGGTCACAAGGGCAAGTTCAGCCAGGAGTTCTTGGAGTTTGAGTATTGATCCGATGGAAAACTGAGATATACCAACAACAGCAATTACAGAAAATGATGTCATGATAAGAAGCTAATGTACATAAAAATGTGATGGAAGAATTGAAAAGGATAGTTGATGACAATGAAACTACCAAAGAGGATGATGTTTTATGGCCTTCTGACCGAGTACACCAACAGGAGCTTGAAGTTGTCATTGAAGATGAACACATTTCTTTCAAAACCTCAAAACCTGGTTCCCTTGTGGATGTTAATCCATCCAAGGATCCAGAAAGCTTATGAGCATTTTAATGCCTTGTCCAGGACCTGAAGTATTTAATGTGTTTGGATTATATTTCATGATCAAGCCAATCTAGGTTGAATATTGGTTGGACACGAGAGGGTTTTTAATTCCCATTAAAAACTTTTTGTGTATATCAAGGCAGTACTTTTATACAAGCCATAAATCATGTCTTTAATAAATATGTGTTAAAATAAAAGTATACATAGGGTTGGCCCAATTGGCAACATCATGATTGTTGTGGTTGTTATGTGCCGCCGAGTTGCTTGCGACTCATAGTGACCCTGTGTACAACAGCCCTAAACTAAGCTTGTCCTGTGCCAATCGAACTGTCTCTGACACTCCCATCCTGATTACCCCAGTCACTGAATCAATCCACCTCATATAGGGGCTTCCCCTCCT
>NW_006400197.1:217859-226393 GCF_000299155.1 Elephantulus edwardii | reverse complement strand
ACACACACACACACACACACACACACACACACACACACACGTTGTTGAATGTCTTCAAGTAAAGGCCTGAAGCCCCTCTACAACTATCGCATTTATCAAAGTTCACAAAATTTCCAGAGGTATGTTATGGTGTGAAGTGGACACCATTCCTGCTTCCAAACCTGTTATAGTATTTTATTGTTTTCATATGCCATTTAGTCACCAGCAATGTACAGCAGCTCTGAACCCTTTCCTGTCCTGAGCCAGTCTCTCTAATTATGACACACCAACCCTCATTGCCCCAGTTACTGTATCAATCCATCTCATCTGGGGTCTTTCTCTCCAGCAACTGTCCATCTACCCTTCTGAGCATGAAGTCCTTCTCCAAGGACCGATCTCTCCTGGCCATGTGCCCAAAGTAAATGAGGCAGAGCTTCAAAACCCTAGCCTCCAAAGAGATACTTGGTTTCATCTTCTCCAAGACAGACCTATTTGTTTTCTTGGTAGTCCATGGTATATTCAAGACTCTTCTAAACCCAGCTTGTATTTCTCTGTCAATGTACTGTTCAAGTCTTTTCTGGATAATCTTCAGCAGGATTTTGTTAGTATGTGATGTTAGTGATATTGTTTGCTATTTTCTACACTCCCGTCAGGTCACCTTTTTTTGGAATGGGAATAAATATGGATCTCTTTCCATCAGTTGGCCAAGTAGTTGTCCTCCAGATTTCTTGGTACAACTTGGTGAGCATATGCAGGGTAGCTTCTGTTTGCCGAAATACGTCAGTTGGTATCCCATCAATTCCTGGGGCTTTATTTTTTACCAAGTCCTTCAGTGCAGCCTGCCCTTTCTCCTTCATCACCATTGCCTCTTGATTATATGTTGTTTCTTTAAATTCTTCTGTGTCAGCCAAGACTTTTTGGTACAATGCCTCTATATACTCCTTCCATCTTCTATTAATGCTTTATGAATCATTCAATATTCTGCCACAGCATCCTTAAGCATTGCAACTCATAGCTTGAATTTATTCTCTGATATTCTGACTCCAGCTCCTTGCACATTTCATTATAATATTTTGCCTTGTCTTCCCAAGCGGCCCTTTGAAATATTCTATTCAGCTCCTTAACTTCTTGATTTTTTCCCTTTGGTTTGGCTTCCATTTTGGTCTTTTCTTTTTCTTTCTTTTTTGTAATGACTTTTTTCACTTTTCATGAATGATATTCTTGATATCTTCCCACAGCTTATCAGATCTTCATTCATTAGTGTTCAAAAGGCCTCAAACTAGTTTCTGAGGTAGTTTTTCCATTCACTGGGGAGAGACTTAAGGTCAAGTTTTGATTCCTGTGGATATGATTTAACCTTCTTTAGTTTTAATTTGAAATTGCATATAAGCAGTTGATGGTCTGTTCCACAATCAGCTCCTGGCATAGTTTATATTGCTGATATTGAACTTCTCCAATGGTCTCTTGCACATATGTAATTAATTTGATTCCTGTGCATCCTGTCAGGTGAAATCCATGTGTATAAGCTATGCTTACGTTTCTTGTAAAAGGTATTTGCTATGGATAAATCGTTGATTATACAGAATTCTATCACCAGCCTCATTTCTGTCACCAAGTCCATATTTTCCAATTACTGATCCTTCTTCCTGGTTCCCAACTTTTGCATCCCAGGCGCCCATTATTGTTAATGCATCTTGGTTACATGCTTGATCAATTTCTGACTGCATCAGTTTATAGAAATCATCTATTTCCTCCTCTTTTGCTCTGGTTGTAGGCACATAAAATTGAATGATGATGGTAGTATTAACAGGTCTTCCTTGTATGCATATGAATATTCAAGATGGATCTAGAAATGGCCTTTTTAACTATGAAAGTGACCTCATTTTTTCTCACCTTTTGATCTCCAGCATAATAGCTCATATGACTATAGGATTCAATATGTCCCATGCTAAACTATCTCGTTTTATTAATACACAATACGCCAATATTTGTGCATTCCATTTTTTTCTTTACAATGTCAAGTTTTCCTACATTCATGCTTCTTACATTCCACATGCCAATTGTTCATTTCTTCTTACAAGTGTTTTTTCTCCTTTGTAATTCCAAATTTGAGGACTCAACTTCAGTTGCCATATATGTTAGTCTACTCTACGTGTGCTCTGCTGTATATAGGGTTTTCAAAGGCCAGTTACTTTTCAGAAGTAGATGGACAATCCTTCTTCCTGGTCTATCTTAATTTGGATGTTCACTGTTAGAAGAATATCTCATTATAATAATATCAATATATTGGAATATCAATATATCATATCAATATATTGGAATAGATATACATATATAGGAGAAAGATGGTTAATCTTCTCCCATGTGATTAACTGTCTCTGAAAATCCACTGAAGGGTCAGCTATGGGGATCGGTTCCGACTCTATGGTATTAAAAACAAGAACAACATGTGTGTTTATGGGGTGGTGGTGGTGGTGGTGGTGGTGTTATATGTTGTCGAGTTGCCTAGGACTCATAGCAACTCTATGTACAACAGCCCTAAATCCTACTCTATTCTGTGCCAATCATATTGTCTCTAACACACCTACCACCATTACCGCAGGCACTGAATCAACCCATCTCATCGAGGGTCTTCCTCTTGTGCACTATCTCTCCACCCTCCCAAGCGTGACATCCCTGTCCAAGGACTGGTCCCTCCTTGCAAAACGTCTTAAGTATGTCAGATGAAACTTCAGAATCCTTGCCTCCAAGGAGCAGTCTGACTTTACCCTCTCCAGGACGAACCTGTTTGTTCTCTTAGCAGTTTATGGTATATTCAGTACTATTCTCCAACACCACAGCTCAAAGCATCAATTCTTCTTCTGTCATCCCTAGTTGTTGTCCAGCTTTCTGATGCATAGCAAAGAATTGCAAAGATCATGGCCTGTATCAGGTGCACCTTAGTCTCCAGGCAGACATCGTTGTTTTTAGTAATTTGGAGAGGTCTCTGATAGCCGACTTTCCCAATGCAATAGGTCTTTTAATTTCCTGATTGCTGATGCCAAGAGTAGTGATTGGGAAGCCAAGCAAACTAAAGGTGCTTACAACCTCAATCTCTTCTCTATCCATCACGATGCTGCCAATAGGCCCAGTGGTGAGAATCTTTATTTTCTTGATCCTGAGCTCCAATCCATGTTGAAGGCTGCAGTCCTTTATCTTCTACAGCAAGTGCTTCAGATTCCTCAGTTTCAGCAAGCAAGGTTGTTTCATCTGTATAATGCAGATTGTTGATGAGTCTTCCTCTAATCCTGATGCCACATTTCTCCTCAAAGAGCCCAGCCTCTTGGATAATCTGTTCTGCATACAGGTTGGAAAGGATGGAGATAGGACACATCCCTGGCATACACCCTTTCCAATCTTGAAACATACAGTGTTCTCTTGCTATGTTCTGACAACTGCCTCCTGTTCCAAACAGAGGTTTTGCATAAGCACGATTAAGTGTTCTGGGATTCCTATTCTTCTCAGGGCACAACTGTTTGGTTGGGGAGAAGCTGAGTCCCCACGCCCTGTGCCTCGATTTCCCTCCTATACCTCCTCTTCCCTGCTGCACCACATTCTACCTCCCGCCCATGTCCTCAAAGGATTGCAGGTTCTGTCTTGATTCTCAGGCTTCTGGGAGGTGTGTGTGTGTGTGTGTGTGTGTAATATAAACATAGCATGGTTCAAAGTTGGAAGTGTTGTACGCCACAGTTGGATCCTATCTCCATACCCTTTCAATCTATATGCAGAACAGATCATCCTGGAGGCTGGGCTTTATATGGAGCGGATTATGCTATCAGGATTGGCGGAAGACTCATTAACAACCTGTGTTATGCAGATGACACAACTTTGCTTGCTGAAACTGAGGAGGACCTGGAGCACTTGCTACAGAAAGTCAAGTACTGTAGCCTTCAATAAGGATTGAAGCTCAGTATCAAGAAAACAAAGATTCTCACCACTGGGCTGATTGGCAGCATCATGATAGACGATAAAAAGATTGAGATTGTTAACAGTTTTAGTTTGTTTGGTTCCACTATCAACACTCTTGGTATACCGGCCACCAGGAAATCAAGAGGCAAACTGCATTGGGAAAGTCTGCTATTGGGGATATCTCCAGAGTGCTGAAGAGCAATGATGTCACTGTGGAGACTAAGATGCACCTGATTTAGGTCATGGTCTTTGCAGTCTTATGCTATATATCAGAGAGTTGGACAATGACTCGGGATAATAGAAGGAGAATTGATGCATTTGATCTATGGTGCTGGAGAAGAGTATTGAATAAACCATGGACTCCTAGGAGAACAAACAAGTTTGTCCTTCAGAGGGTGAAACCAGGCTGCTCCTTGGAGGCAAGGATTCTGAGGCTCCATCTGACATTCTTTGAGCATTTTGCAAGGAGGGACCAATCCTTGGAGAAGAACATCGTGCTTGGGAGGGTGGAGGTACAGCACAAGAGAGGAAGAATCAGTATGAGAAGGGTTGACTCAGTGACTAGAGTAATGGGGGGGTGTCAGAGACAATAAGTTTGCCTCAGGATAGAGCAGGGTTAAGTGCTGTTGTACATAGGGTCACTAAGAGTCATAGGTGATTTAAAGGACCATAACAACGGAAAGAACATGCCACGAAAACATGCCCTAGAGTTTTCAACATCTTCTTTTATGGATTGCATAAATATGATTTAAAACTTAGAAGGCCCAGAGATTAAGTTAGAGTAAGATCTAGTGTATTATAGATTGAGATAGAAGGGCAAGTGAAACAGATAGGAGAATAGTGAGTGGAATGTGAGCAATAGACATAAGAGCAAACTCTCCAGTAGTTCTCAGCTGCCTGGAAATGTGTTTATGTGTCTCAGTAAGGATTAATGTGAGGAGCAGTACCCATGTAATGCGTATCATGGCCTCTAGTTTCAATTATTTCGTTATTGGAAACTGTTATTGGAGGAATTCAAAAAAAGATTTTCAGACATTAAGCATGGTTGTGGTAGTGGTTATGTGCCGTTGAATCACAACTCATAGCAACCCTCTATGTACAACAGCTCTGAAGCCTGTCCTGAGCCTGTCTCACTGACTCTGACACACCTATCCCATTACCCCAGTTACTGTGTCAATCCAACCGATCCAGGGTCTTCCTCTGTCATGTCCCTCCACCCTTCTGAGCATGACCTACTTCTCCAAGAACCCGTCTCTCCTGACCACATACCCAGCTTCTCAATCCTAGCTTCCAAGGAGAAGCTTGGTTTCACCCTTTCCAAGACAGACTTCCTTTTTCTCTGGTGGTTCATGGTATGTCCAACACCACAACTCAAAAGCATCAATTCTTCTCCTGTCATCCTTAGTCATTGTGTAGTTTTCTGATGTATAGCAAGTAATTGTGAAAACCATAGCCTGGGGTAGACACAACTTAGGCTCTACAGTGATATTGTTGCTTCACAGTTCTCTGGAGAGGCCCCTGAACACAGGTATTCCAATTGCAATTGGTTAAACATGGTACATATTTACTAAAAAGTGTTTTCTAAGATATATTTTTTCTAAGATATATTTTTAAATAGTAGAAAATTCTATTTTACAAAAGAGATTAAGATTTTAATGACTACAGGCAGACCAAATTGGATGTTTCTAGAAAAATTGGATGCAGAATGATTATTTGTTTCTTGAAGCCAATGAGCTCTTCATCTCTATAAATGAAAATTAACAAAATCAATTTTTTAAGAGCCTTTAAAACTACCCTCCACTATCTCTTGTATGTACACTTCCAACAACTCTCTGAGGAAGACCATGTGCAGTTCATTTGGACCACTGTAAATTTTTCCTTATGTCTTGCTAGTACCTTGCTCCTACCCCCTCATGCTACCCCACTAGAAACCCAAGTATGTGTGCATTCCTGATTCTTTTAAAACTTAAAGCAGATCACAGTAACTGGAAAGCTTGCATTTAAGGAAAAGGTTTTTACAAAAATATTTCAGAAAGTAGGGCTTCCAAGTCAGCCTCTCCTGTCTAGGGAGTACCAACCCCTCCTATGAGGATACCTCTGAGAATCTCTATCTAATTTTTTCTTTGGATCCTTAAGACACTACAGAATTCATCTGTTCTCAACATCTTCATTCCATCTTTCAGAGAGCCTGTCCCTCACAGAAACATTCCGACATAGTGATAAAAGCAAAGGCAGCACTGTTCTAGAAGTCCTGCCCCCTTCAAATGTGCATGTAAAGGTGTCCCTCTGAAAATACCTCTCTCAAGTCCCAGAGTTATGTACATGCACCTGTCATGTGTACAAATACTCCAGCATTGGACATTATGTTGCAGCTGGGTTGTGTCCACGACTGACCCAAACCTTGAGTTTGACACTACCGTCTCTCACCTCTGACCATTTGTGCTCTGATGGTTATTCCTGGGTGTGCATGTCATGTAGCTAGCTCTCTTCTACACTTTAAAACACCACTGGACTTTTTCTTCCAAGTGATCTCAGAACAGGTCCCACAAGAGAAAAAAAAAGGGGGGGGGCGGGAAAGCAAGTGAGAATGACGCAGCTAATAATAACTAGATAATAAAATTTGCTTTGTTTTAAAATACAGAAACATACTTTTCAATGCACTATCCCTTATATCCTGGGAGATGTGCTAGGTGTTATACAGGAACTATTCGATCAAATCTTGCCCATAGTGTTATAGCAGATAACACTGTGGAGGATTGTTCAAAAACAGCCCCTTCTTACATACTCAGTTGAGGCAACAATAATGTATTATATGTATAGACATAAATCCCTCATGTGAGGCCAAGGGACATGGATTGAACTCACATTACCTCAGTCAACCTCCTCTCCTGGCAAGTTCTGCTTCTTTCTCTGTCTGCTGGTTGCTCAGAAGGACCTGGATCTAGCATTTTAGAGCTTTAAGTCCAGTGATTCCTGGCAGGCAGGTTTCTTGCACAGCCTTGTATCCCTGTATCTCTCTGTCTCCCCCATATACAGATAACCCAGTGACACCCGTTCACCACCCCCTACTGTGGAGTTGCCATTGATAAGCCAACCTCTCACCCTCCCATGTCCCACCAAACTCCTGTTTCTCTGTCCACACACACACTCTGCTCATGTTAAGCATACCGATAAGCACTTGTCTAGGGCAGGCTGGTCCTCTCTGGTGTCTGAAGCTGCTTCTCAGGAGTGGCTTCCATTCAGATGTCTCCAACTACATCTGTGGGTGCTGTGGGGAGAAGAATGCCTTCAGATCTGATTAGAGGAGTGACTTGTTTGGGCCATTTAGAGTAGAGATAATAGGCATGGCTCTACATGCTTCAAATGAGATATTTCATTTGAGGGGTCTCTACTACAAAAATTATATCCAATTGGGTATAATGTGTGATAAACATCAGTACTGGAAAGAAGTGATTGGCCATTGACTGTGGAATTAAAGCATATTTGTGGTTAAGCTACACATTCAATAAAAATAGGGAGTCACTGCAATGAATAAGATTATGGTAGTTAAGTAGTAGTAATACCTGTGGAGTTTTATTGAAACAGAGGGTCAAAGTACACAGGCCAAAGTATACATACAAATGAGCCATTACCAAAAAAAGTGATAACAAACTCTTGGACATTTCTTGTGTAACTGAAAGAAGACCGGGATGTATGTTCGTGTGTGATTACCTAAGCCACAAAAAAGACAGATACCAGGTTATGAACAAGAATTATGTTAGAGTCACTTGTGGGAAAAGACTAGAGAAAGAGAATTAGTAAAGAACATGTATGAAAAGCATGCATGACAGGGGTTTACAAGTTAGTGGTGTTATGCTTTAGAAATTGTGATGTCAGTGTGTTTATGGCATTTGACTATTAACTGAAAGGTCAGTCACCTGAACCCACCACAATTCCGTGGGAGAAGAAAACGTGGTCTTTAAGGTCCATAAGGATCTGTGGTCTTGGAAACACTAAGGGGAACTGGAGTTGCTTCTACTTTGTTTTACACAGTTGAAGTCCACTTGATGGCAGTTGATTGAAGGTTTTGTCACTAAACATGTACTCTTATCCTAGTCTCCTCCTAAACACCAATGTAAGTCCTGCTTTGTAACAATGGTTCTATGCAGTATTTGTCCTTTTGTGATGGATAAGAGTGAGTAGATAATGAACACTGCATTGGATCAGATGATTAAAAGACCTATTTGAAAGGAATATATGATTAGGCATTAGATGCATGAAAACAGCACATAATAAGAGGTTCATTGCACAGAAGACTGGGAGAGGAGGCTGCTAGGTAATTGTGCACTATGAATTTTTTAGAAGTTAACTGAGGGAGTGGCAAAGGAGGGGGAAATGGGAAATAATGAATGAATGGAAAGTCAAATTTGCTGTAAACTTTCATTAAAATCATAATTAAAATTTAGAAAATTATTTGTTGTTGTTGTTGTCATGTGCAGTCGAGTCATTTGCGACTCATAACGACCCTATGTACAACAGCCCTAAACTCCGCTCTATCCTGTGCCAATCTCATTGCCTCTGACACACCCATCCCTATTACCCCAGTCACTGAATCAATCCACCTCATA
>NW_006400197.1:209775-215952 GCF_000299155.1 Elephantulus edwardii | reverse complement strand
TGAACTTGCATATGAGTAGTTGGTGGTCTGTTCCACAATCAGCTCCTGGCCTAGTTTTCACAGCTGATATTGAGCTTCTCCAGACGTTTTTTCCACAGATGTAATCGATCTGGTTCCTATGCATACCATCAGGTGAAATCCATGTATATAACCTGCGTTTATGTCTCTTAAAAAAAGTGTTTGCAATGAATAAGTCATTGATTGTGCAAAATTCAATCATTCTATCTCCAGCTTCATTTCTGTCAAAATATGTACCATCATGTTCAACAACTTTTCATAAATATAATGTAAAACTTAGAAGACCTTTAAGGACACTATAAGTGTACAATCTAGTGATTTACAGATTGAATATAGAAGGCCAAATGAAAGATGGTAGAGAGCGGTGTGGGTGAAATGTGAGGCAAGCTGCCATAAATGAAAACCCTCCAACAGATATATCCTTGTGTTCCTGGGAATGGGTATATGTGTCCCAATAAGGTTGAATGTGGGGAAGGATACATATGTGATTTTAATTTTTGGACGTGTTGGAGAAGCAGGATCAGATTATATACACAGGTGGGATTCTGATTTAAATGTATTTCAGGATTAAACATGGAAGCTATAAACTGAAGAATTTTAGAAGATATACTTTTAAATAGTAGGGAAAGAAATCCTTTTCATGAAAGAGACAAATATTTTAATGACTCCAGGAAGATCACATTAGATGATTATACAAAAACTGAACACAGAAAGTTTGTTACCTCTTGAAGCCAGTAAGCTCCTCATCCTGTAAAAAATGGAAATGACCAAAAACAATTTGAGAGCTTTTAAAAGCACCCTCAAGTATCTCTTGCATTTTCACTTCTACAGCTCTCTGAGAAAGATCACCTGAAGTTCCTGTGGACCACCGCAAATTATCTTTCCTTATGTCTTATGAGATGTGGTGGTGGAGAAGAGTATTGAGGGTACCATCAACTGCTAGGAAAACAAACAGATTCATTCTGGAAAGGGGTAAACCTGGTGGCTCCCTGGAAGCAAGGATTCTAAGGCTCTGTCTAACATACTTTGGACATGTTATAAGGAGGGACAGGTCCTTGGAGAGGGACATCATGCTTGGTAGGGTGGAGGAACAGCCCAGGAGGGGAAGGCCCTCTCTGGGGTGGATTGATTCAGTGACTGGGGTAATCGGGATGGTTGTATTGGAGATAGTGCAATTGGCACAGGAGAGAGCAGAGTTTAGGGCTGTTGTACATAGGGTCACTATTTTTTTTTTTCATAGGGTCACTATTAGTCGCAAGCAACTCAATGGCACATAGCAACAACAACAACATGTCTTATGGTACTATCTTCCTCCCACATTACCTCGCGAGAAATACACCTATGTGCATTCCTAGTTCTTTTAAAACTTAAAGCAGGTGAAAGCAACTGGAAAGCTCACATTTAAGGGAAAGATTCTGACAAAAAATATTTCAGAAAATAGTGTTTCCAAGTCAGCCTTTCCTGCCCAAAGAGTACCACTCCTTGCCACCACAATACCTCTGAGAATCCCTGATTATTTCTGTGGATCTTTAGGACACTGCAGAATTCATCGGTGCTCAACCTCTTCACTCCCTTTGCCAGTGAGTCTGTCTCACCTAGAAATCATTCTGTCACAGTGATGAATTCAAAGGCACCCTGTGGTTGGAGGCTCCTGTTCTGGAAGCCCTGTCCTTTCTTACTGTGCATATGAAAGCTTCCCTGTTACAATTACTCTCTCAGGTCTCTCAGACTTAAGGACACATACTTGTCATGTGTACAAACACTCTAGCCCGGGGACTTGACGGTGCAGTTGAGAAATGGGCCTTTGTCCCCTCTTGAGACAGAGCCTGAGCCTACTACTCCCCACCTCACCTCTGACCATCTGTGCTCTGATGTTCTTGCAGAGTTTGGAAGCAACATGCTCTCTTCAACTGCATAAAATTCCCCTGAGATTTTTTTTCTTCTAGTTGATCTCAAGACAAGTTAGGTCATAGACAAAAAGAGAGGAAGGGGGAAGAAAAAGGAAAAATCCAATTAGAATGATACATCTAAAAGTAGATTTTAAAAACTTACTTTGTTTTAAAAGTACATATGATTCTTTTGGTAGTATTGTCCTTTTCACAATATTGAGTCTTCCTACCCATTAGAAAGGGATATTCTTCCACTTCTCAAGGTTTCTTCTTGTGTCTTGTAGCAATGTTTTGTAATTTTCTTTGAATAGATTCTTTGTGCTTCTGGTTAGATTTACTCCCAAGTATTTACTCTTGTGATTAGCTACTGTGAAGGGTACTGATTTTTTTTTAGCCTCAGCTTTGTATTCTCTTTGTCACGGTAAAGAAAAACAATTGGTTTTTGTATGTTGATCCTGTATCCTGCCACTTTGCTGAATTGGTCAACTATATCCAGTAGTTTTCTTGCTGAGTTTTTAGGGTTTTCTAAGTGTACTATCATATCATCTTCATAGAGAGATAATTTTACCTCCTCTTTGCCAATTTATACATTAAATACAATACTAGTACAAATACCAACCCCATTCTTCAAAGAGATGGAAAAGGCAATAGCCAGTTTCATTTGGAATGGAAAGGAGCTTATGCAAAGCACTCCTAAAAAATAGAAATAAGGTAGGAGGCATCTCACTCCCTGATTTCAAATTCTACTTCACTGCAGTGGTGGTCAAGATAGCATGGTACTGGTACAATGACAGACACATAGATCAATGGAATAAAACTGGGAATCCAGAAATCAGCCCATCTACCTATGGTCAACTGATATTTGACAAGGAGATGAAATCAGTTAAGTGGGGAAATGACAGCCTTTTAAACAAATGGTGTTGGGAAAATTGGAAAACAATCTGCAGAAAACTCAAACAAGATCCAAACCTCACTCCATACACAAAAACCAACTCAAAGTGGATCGTGGACCTAGGAATAAAAGCAAGGACTATAAACTTCATTAAAGAAAAGTCGGAAGAACTCTAGAAGTCCTCATCCACAACATAGAGTCTTCCAAGCATCCTGAAAAATCTACAACCAAGAAAGGATAAAATAAATTAATGCGACCTTCTAAGAATCAAATCCCTATGCACATCCCAAAACTTTTCCAACAGGATAACAAGGGAAGCCACAGACTGAGGAAAAATATTTGGTAATGACATTTCAGATAAGAGACTTATGTCTAGAATTTATAAAATACTCCAGCACTACAACAAGATAAAAGTGAACAACCTTGAAAAATGGGCACAGGATATGAACAGGCAAAGAAGACATTGAGATGGCAAACAAACACATGAAGAAATGTTCAAAATCCCTAGCTCTAAGAGAGATGCAAATCAAAACAACTATGAGATATCTTCTCACCCCAGTAAGAATAGCAAACTTTAACAGAACAGCATAAAATAAATGCTGGCGAGGATGTACAGAAACTGGAACACTTATTCACTGTTGGGGGAGTGTAAAATGGTGCAACCACTATGGACGGTAGTATGGTGCTCCCTCAAAAAGTTGCAAATAGGAATACCATTTGACCCACAATTCCACTACTGAGAATATATCCCAAAGAGACCATAACCAGCATCCAAGCATATATATGCACACCCATGTTTATTGTGGCTTTGTTCACAATAGCAAAGAGTTGGAAACAACCTAAGTGCCCATCAACGAACGAGTGGATAGAGAAGCTATGGTATATTTACGCAATGGAATACTGCATTGAAAAACAAGGAACTCATGAAACATTATTCAAAATGGGTGACTCTGGAGGACATTATCCTGAGTGAAGTATTTCAGCACAAAAGGACATATACTGCATAGTGTTACTATTGTAAAATGGGACTGACATCGTGGTTGGGGGGAGACTGAGAAAGTTGGGATAAATTATGTATACTGCATTGAAACAGATGAGGGAGATAACAGTTTAAAAGGGATATATGATTAGGTATTATTGTCATGACAGGGGTCCAGAACCAAAGCTGCACAGTGGAGTGGACTTGGAGGGAGGGATTGTATAACAATGCAAGAATTTTTCTTTTACTTTTCAAAGAGAAGAGCAAACTGGGGGTAGGGGAGGTTGTGCATGGAGAAAAGTGCAACAGTGAAAGAAAGGGGGGGGAGTACACATGATTCAATGCTCTATCCCTTATGTTATGGGAAATGGTGTGCTCAGCTTTATACGGGAACTACTTGATCATATCTTACCCACAAGCTGATATCACCTTGTAAGAGTTTTCAACAAAAGCTCTCCCTTACACTCTCAGTTCAGGCAACAACAATATTCATCATACACACAAACCCCAATCCAGCATGTGAGGCCAAGACACATGATGGAGTGAGTTCACATTACCTCAGTCAACCTCCTCCTCTCTTGGATGGTCCTGTTCCTTTGTCTGCCTGCATATTGCTAGGAAGGACCCAGATCTTGTGTTTTAGGGCTTTAAGTCCAGTACTCACCTGCAGGCAAGTTTCCTGTAAACCTCTGTATCTCTCCACCTCCTCTATTTACAGAAAACCCAGTGATACCCCTTCACCCCTCACTATCATGATGAGGCAAACTGCTACCTTCCCATGACACACTGAACTCCTGTTTCTCTATCCATACGTACACTTTGTTCATGTTAAGCATACTAGGCAGTCACTGTGTAGATCAAGCAGGGCCTGTCTGGTGTCTGAAGTCAGCTTCTCAGGGGTGGCTTCCATCCAGGAGTTTCCGTCTACAACTGTGGTGGCTGAGGGAGAAGAATATCTTCAGACCTGATTGCTGAAATGAAGTGTTTGAGCTTTTTAGAGTAAGGATAAAACGCTTGGGTCTAGATTTTAAAACTTTCCAATTTTAAAACATATCTCTTTTGGGAATCTCTACTACAAAGTTATATCAAGTTGGGTATAAATGATGATAATTATTAATATTGCAAAAGAAGTGATTAACCAGTGACTCGAGGATGAAAAAGAATTTGGAGTAAAGCTCCACATTCAGTAAAATTAGGGAGGCCCTGGAATGACAAAGATTATGGTAGTTAAGTAGGAGAAATATCTGTGGAGTTTATTTAAGCAGAAATTCAAGATGGAGACAACTATACATAAAATTGGCCCTTGTGGAAAAAAATGATGACAAAGTTTTAAACACTTCTTTGTGTAACTGAAGGAAGACTAGGGTTTATGCCTGTGTGTGCTTACTTAAGACATAGAACGAAAGGTACTTACTAGATTGTTAATATTAATTATCTTGGATTCATTGGGAGAAAGACTACAGGAGGAGAGTTAGAAGATGTAGTTTAGGTATGTTTAAGAAGCATGCATTGCTGGGGTTTATATTTCAGTTGTGTTTTGCTTCAATCTAGAATTTGTGATGCCAATGTGCTTAGGGAATACCAACTTGGTGGCAGTTGATTTGGGTTTTTGTGTAAATGTGCTTAATATCTAAATATATCAAGAAAATCTGTACTGTAGTTTTCAACATTTTTATGGATTGCATATATATGACTTAAAATTGAGAAGACCCAGAGAAATTATGCTTATGTAAAATCTAGTGAGTTATAGATTGAAGATAGAAGGCCACGTGAAAGAGAGTGGAGAGCAGTGTGGGTGGAAGTGAACAAGTAGATAGAAAAGCAAAGCCTCCATAAATTCTCCTTGTGTGTCTGGAAATGTGTGTACAACATGTTATTAACAAGAATTATTTTAGATTGACTTGTGGGAAAAGACAAGAGGAGGGGAGTTAGAACATTCAGCAAAGAGTTAGTAAAAACTGTGGCAATCTAATGAACATTGGAACAGATGATGGGATAATGGTGTGAAAGGAATTTATGATTAGTTATTATATGCATGACAACAATCTGGAACAAGGGGTGCACTGTGAAGTGGACTGAGGGAGGAGAGAGGAATGGTGGAGGGAAGCAAATGTACAACAATAAATGAATAATTAAAAATAAAGAAAGTGGGATTGACAGAGGTTTGTATTTTAGCTAAATTATGCTTTAATCTAGGATTTCAAATGCCAATGTGCTTATGGTAATTGGCTACTAACTGAAAGGTCAGTAGACCAAACCTACAAGAAAGTCCTTTCCAGAAGGATGTAGCAGAGCTTCAATAGGTATGTGCAGCCTAGTAAACAGTAATGGGGAACTGGAGGTAATTCTACTTTGTTTTACAGAGTGCAAACGTTGTAAGTGTATGGATTATATCCATA
>NW_006400197.1:206164-207540 GCF_000299155.1 Elephantulus edwardii | reverse complement strand
TTGGGAGGGTTGAGGGACAACGCAGGAGGGGAAGACCCTGTATGAGATGGATTGATTCGGTGACTGGGGTAATCGGGATGGGTGTGTCAGAGGCAGTGCTGTTGGCGCAGGATAGAGCAGGGTTTAGGGCTGTTGTGCATAGGGTCGCTATGAGTCGCAAATGACTCGACGGCACATAACAACAGCAACAACAAATCAAAGTGATGAAAATTGATTTGGGGTTTTGTTTTAATGTACACACGTCAAATATACATATTGTTGTTGGGCATCATAGATTCAGAACCGACAGTCATAGCTGACCCTCTGGCTGGCTTTCAGAGACAATTAATCTCAAGGGAGGAGATTGCCCATCCTCCCACAGAGCAGCCTGTGGCCTTGAAACATGGACCTTGAACCATGGATTAAAATGCAGCTTCCCACCACTAGGCCACCAGAGTGTTTATGCACGTGCGCGTGCTCTCTCTCTCTCCTTCCATGCTCCCTCCCCCCCCCCCACCCCCCCATATAGGAGAAGGACGGGTAATCTCCTCTCTTAAGATTAACTGCCTCAAAAAACCTGCCTGAGGGACAGCAACAGGGGTTGGTTCTGACTCTCTGGTACTCAACAAAAACAACAATGGTGGGTTTTCAGAGAAGATTGCCATCCTTCTCCCTTGAGGCAGCTGGTGGCCTCGAAGGCAGGACTGAAGCACAGCTTCTTGCCACTAGGCCAACAGAGTGCATGCACACGTGCTCTCTCTCTCTCTCCCTTCCTTTCCCCTCTTTGCCTTCCCTCTCCCTCTCTCTCTCCCCCCTCCCTCTTCCTCTCTCTCCCCCCTTGGCCCACCTCCTCGTTATATATATATATGTTGTTGTTATGTGTCGTCGAGTCGTTTGCGACTCATAGTGACTATATATATATATAATATTGTTAAGTGCCATCGAGTTGTAGTTGACTCATAGCGACCCTATGAAGGAGAGTCCTCAACGCCTGTGTGTCTTTCATCCTCTCTCTAGATTAATAGGGGTTCCAGAGGCAAGTTATTATGGAAGTGGATGCCACTCCTGCTTCCAAGTTTGTTTTAATCAGGGAGCTCCACCATGGGTGACCAACCATTAATGCACTTGACACATCAGTGTTACAGTGTTCAGCCTCACAGCAACCACAAGTTACCGCTGTATGGCAAGTGGACACACCAGGGCTATAAGACCTAGAGAAATGTTTGAACAGAAACAATGAAAGACAGGCTTGAGGGCTGCAGATTAAAAGTCACCCACCTTTGGCTTGGTAGCATTGCTTTCTTCCCACTGGGCCAACTGACCTCTCTTTTTGTTGATATTACAGACATATATGTATTACAGACATATATATATATATATTACAGACATATATATAT
>NW_006400197.1:203159-203779 GCF_000299155.1 Elephantulus edwardii | reverse complement strand
AGTCAGCCACAGTTTGTTATGATCCACACAGTCGAACGCCCTATACTCAATGAAACACAGATAGACATTCTTCTGGTATTTTCTGCTTTCAGCTAAGATCCATCTAGCATCAGCTACAATATCCCTAGTACAACAACCCCTTCTAAACCCAGCCTGGACTTCTGGTAGTTCTCTGCTGATGTGCTGTTCCAGTCATTTTCCTGGATGATACACTTGACATCCTCCCACAACTCATTAGGTCTTCGCTCATTAGTGTTCTAGGCCTCAAACGTGTTCTTCAGATGGTTCTGAAATTCATGTGGATGAACTTAAAGTAATATTTTGGTTCCCATGGATTTAGTTTAATTTTCCTCAGCTTCAGCTTGAACTTGCATATGAATAGTTGGGGTCTGTTCCACAATCAGCTCCTGGCCTAGTTTTCACGGCTGATATTGAGCTTCTCCAGCCTTTTTTTCCCCGCAGATGTAATCAATCTGATTTCTATGCATACTATCAGGTGAAATCTATGTGTATAACCTGCATTTATGTTTCTTACAAAATGTATTTGCAATGAATAAGTCATTGATAGTGCAAGAACTAGAGAAGATATATATTGCAGACAGATATATTACATATTATAT
>NW_006400197.1:192631-201119 GCF_000299155.1 Elephantulus edwardii | reverse complement strand
ATATTATTATATAGTTGTGTTGATTGCCTCTGTGTCAAGCACAACTCATAGCGACCCCTATGATTAAAAGGCCTGATGACCCCCCTACAACTATTGACATTAATCAAAGTTCATAGTTTGCGGAGGCATCCTGTTTAGGAAATGGATGCCACTCCTGCTTCCAAAACTGTCATAGTCTGTTAAATTCTTATGTGCCACTGAGTCACCTGCAATGTGTATATATGTATATGCATATATGTGTATATATGAACAGATGCATATATAGATGCATATGTGTGTGTGCGTGTGTGTATATATATATATATATATTCAATATAGATTAAAGCTTAACATCAAGAAGTCAAAGATCCTCACCGCTGGGCCAATTGACAGAACCATGATAGATGAAGAAAAGATTGAGGTTGTTAGCACTTATAGTTTGCTCAGCTCCACAATCATTACTCTTTATACCAGCAACCAGGAAATCAAAAGACAAATTTCACTGGACAAGTCTGCTATCAGGGACATCTCCAGAGTGCTGAAAGCAACAATGTCACTGTGGAGACTGAGATGCACCTGATCCAGGTCATGGTCTTCACAATTACATGCTATGCATAAGAAAGCTAGACAATGACTAAAGTTGATAGAAGGATAATTGATAACTTTGACTAGTGGTGTTGGAGAAAAGTATTGAATAAACCATGGACCCCTAAGAAAACAAACAGATTCGTCTTGGAAAGGGTGAAACCAGGGTGCTTCTCGGAGACAAGGATTCTGAGGCTCCATGTGATATACTTAGGGCATGCTGCAAGGAGGGACCAGTCATTGGAAAGGGACATCATGCTTGAGAGGGTGGAGGGACAGCACCAGAGAGGAAGATCCTATATGAGATGGATTGATAGTGACTGGGGTAGTGGCAGTAGATGTGTCAAAGACACTAAGGTTGGCTCAGGATAGAGCAGGGTCCAGAGCTGTTGTACACAGGGTCACTAAGAGTCAGAGGTGACTTGAAGGAATGAAAAAAACAACAATAACATGTTAAAAAATATGCACTAGAGTTTTACACATCTTCTTTTGTGGATTGCATAAATATGACTTAAAATTGAGAAGACCCCGAGATTAAGTTAGTGTAAAATCTAATGTATTATAGATTGTGATAGAAGGCCAAGTGAAACAGGAGAATGGTGAACGACAGACGTAAGAGCGAACTCTCCAGTAGGTCTCATGTGCCTGGGAATGTGTTGATGTGTCTCAATAAGGATTAATGTGGCGACCAGTACATATGTGATGCTTGTCATTCTAAATGTTGGAGAAGGAAGATTAGATTACCTATCTACAATAATTTCATTACTGGAAACTGTTTTAGAGAAATTCCCAAAAACAATTTTCAGAAATTTTAAAATTATGAAGTATGGTTGTTGTTTTGGTTATATGTCAATGAATCACAACTCATAGCAACCCTATGTACAACAGCTCTGAAGCCTGTCCTGAGCCTGTCTGACCCCATTACCCCAGCTGCTGTGTCAATCCAACCGATCGAGGGTCTTCCTCTCTCATGTTCCTCCACCCTTCTGAGCATGACCTACTTCTCCAAGAACCCGTCTCTCCTGACCACATACCCAGCTTCTCAATCCTAGCTTCCAAGGAGAAGCTTGGTTTCACCCTTTCCAAGACAGACTTCCTTTTTCTCTGGTGGTTCATGGTATGTCCAACACCACAACTCAAAAGCATCAATTCTTCTCCTGTCATCCTTAGTCATTGTGTAGCTTTCTGATGTATAGCAAGTAATTGTGAAAACCATGGCCTGGAGTAGGCACATCTTAGTCTCTATAGTGACATCGTGGCTTCACAGTTCTCTCAGGAGAGACCCCTGAGTACAGGTTTTCCAAGTGCAATTGGTTAAACATGATACATATTTACTATTTTGTAAGATATATTTTTATATAATAGAACAATATTTTTCATGAGATAAAGATTTTAACGACTACAGGCAGACCAAATGGGGTGATTTTAGAAAAATTAGATGCAGCATGTTTGGGTTTTTTTTCTTTCTTGAAGCCAATAAGATCTTCATCTTTACAGATAGAAATTACCGAAACCAATGTTTTGAGAGCCTTTAAAATGACCCTCGACTATCTCTTGTATGTGCACTTCCAACAACTCTCTGAGGAAGACCATGTGCAGCTCCTATGGACCACTCCAAATTCTCTTTCCTTATGTCCTATTGCTACTACCTTGCTCCCATCCCCCACATTACTAGATACCCAACTATGTGCATTCCTGATTCTTTTAAAACTTAAAGCAGATGACAGTAAGTGGAAAGCTTGCATTTAAGGAAAAGGCTTTTACAAAAATATTTCAGAAGGTAAGGCTTCCATGTCAGCCTCCCCTGCCTAGGGAATACCACTCCCTCCCAGGAGGATACCTCTGAGAATCTCTAATTTTTTTTCTTTGGATCCTTAAGACACTACAGAATTCATCAGTCCTCAACATCCTCACTCCATCATCCAGAGAGCCTCTCCCTCGCAGAAACATTCTGCCATAGTGATAAATAAAAAGGCAGCCTGTGGATAGAAGCTCCGCCTGTTCTGGAAGCCCTGTCTTCCCTAACCAGGCATGTGAAGGCTTCCCTGTGACAATACTTCTCTCAGGTCTCAGTCATGGACATGCACCTGCCATGTGTACAAATACTCCAGCCCTGGACATGATGCTGCAGCTGAGACATGGGCTTTTGTCCACAATTGACCCAGAGCTTGAGCCAACCACTAACCTCTTTCACCTCTGACAATTATCCCTGGATGTGGATGACATATATATCCCTTATATAGGCATAATTAGTACAAGAGATAGAGCATTGAAAAGTATGTTTCTGTTTTTTAAAACAAAGTAAGTTTTATTATCTAGTGTTTGTTGTATCATTCTCATTGGCTTTTCCCATTTTTCTTTTTTTCCCCCTCTTGTGGTATAACCTGACCTGTCCTGAGTAATTGATTATGGTGGAATGTGGAATGACAGAGCTCATGGGGTTTGAACTATGCTTTTTAAAATCAGTTGGGCCTAAGGGCCAGGTTTTAATGGATTTTGGTCAAACATTCTTCTAAGTGGTATAGCACTGCTCTGTCCATTTGCTGTACAGAGGTAACTCATGTTTGCTGTGATGCCAAACACCGTGACACTGATGTGTCAAATGTGATAATGGTTACCCATAGTGGACAGTGTTTGGTGGAGCTCCCCAATTAAAACAAGTTTGGAAGCAGGAGTGGTATCCAATTCCAAAACAGCTTGCCTCCAGAAACCCTATGAACTTGGAGAAACAATGATAGTTATGCACGTGTTCAGGTCTTTCATTCATGGGGTTGCTATGAGTCTCTACGTTTCAAAGCACTTAACAACAACAACAACAACAGCATCCCTTATATGGTGAGAGATGTGTGATGCGTAATATGGGAAATACTAGATCAAATCTTGCCCACTACCAGATTAACACTGTGTAGGATTTTTTAAAAACAGCACCTTCTTACATACTCAGTTGAGGCAACAATAATGAATCATATCCATAAATCCAAATCCAGTATGTGAGACCAAGATAATGATGGAGTGGTCTCTTTACCTTAATCTACATCCTCCTCTCCTGTAAAGTCCTGTTTCTTTCTCTGCTTGCTGGTTGCTCAGAAGGACTCGGATCTTGCATTTTAGAGCTTTAAGTCCAGTGATCACCTGCAGGAAGATTTCTTGCACAGCCCTGTATCTCTCTGTCTCTCCCATATACAGATAACCCAGTGACACCCCTTCACCACCCCCTACTGTGAAGCTGCCATTGATAAGCCAACCTCTCACCCTCCCATGTCCCACCAAACTCCTGTTTCTCTGTCCACACACACATTCTGCTCATGTTAAGCATACTGATAAGCACTTGTCTAGGGCAGGCTGGTCCTCTCTGGTGTCTGAAGCTGCTTCTCAGGAGTGGCTTCCATTCAGATGTCTCCAACTACATCTGTGGGTGCTGTGGGGAGAAGAATGCCTTCAGATCTGATTAGAGGAGTGACTTTTTTGGGCCATTTAGAGTAGATATAACAGGCATGGCTCTAGATTTTAAAAACATTCTTTAAGTGAGATATTTCATTTGGGGGGGTCTCTACCACAAAAATTATATCCGATTGGGTATAATGGGTGATAAGCATCAATACTGGAAAGAAGAAGTGATTGGCCAGTGTGTGGAATTAAAGCATATTTGTGGATAAGCTACACATTCAATAAAAATAGGGAGTCGCTGCAATGAACAAGATCATGGTATTTAAGTAGTGGAAATACCTGTGGAGTTTTATTGAAGCAGAGGGTCAAAGTACACAGGTCAAAGTATACATACAAATGAGCCATTACCAAAAAAAGTGATAAAAAACTCTTGGACATTTCTTGTGTAACTGAAAGAAGACCGGGATGTATGTTCGTGTGTTGATTTACCTAAGCCACAAAAAAGACCGACACCAGATTATGAACAAGAATTATGTTAGAGTCACTTGTGGGAAAAGACTAGAGAAAGAGAGTTAGTAAAGAACATGTATGAAAAGCATGCATGACAGGGGTTTACAAGTTAGTGGTGTTATGTTTAGAAATTGTGATGCCAGTGTGTTTATGGCATTTGGCTATTAACAAAGGTCAGTAAACTAAACCCACCACAATTCTGTGGGAGAAGACAACATGGTCTTTAAGGTCCATAAGGATCTGTGGTCTTGGAAACACTAAGGGGAACTGGAGATGCTTCTACTTTGTTTTACACAGCTGAAATCCACTTGATGGCAGTTGACTGTGGATTTTGTTTTAATCTTCTTCAATATGCATATCACTAAAACATGTACTCATCCTACTCACCTCCTAAACACCCATGTAAGTCCTGCTTTGTATCAGTGGTGCTATGCAGTATTTGTCCTTTTGTGACTGATAACAGTGGATGGATAATAAACACTGTATTGGATCATACAAAGAAAAGAACTGTTTACAAGGAATATATGATTAGGCATTATACCTATGACAACAGCCCAGAATAAGAAGTTCATTGCAAAGAGGACTGTGAGGGGAGGCTGATAATTAAGTGTACAACTATGAATTAATTTTTTTTAAAGTGAACTGAGGGAGGGGAATGAGAGGTAGGAATGGGCAATAGTGAATGAATGGAAAGCTAACTTTTCTGTAAACATTCATTAAAACCACAATTGTTGTTGTTAAATGCTGTCAAGTAATAGACAACTCATAATGACCCAATGAATGAAAGTCCTTAACCCTGTAGTATAACTATCATTATTTCTCTAAATTCTAGAGTTTCCAGAGGCAAGCTATTTTGGAAGTGGATGCCACTCCTGCGTCTAAATTATTTTAATCTGGGAGCTCCACCAAACACTGCCCAACATGGGTAATAAATAAATAAATAAATAGATAGATAGATAAATAAATAAATAAATAAATAAATAAATAAAGTATACATGTACTATCATTTTCAACAACTTTTCATAAATATAATTTAAAATTTAGAAGGCTTACAAGGACTCTGTAAGCATACAATTCTAGTGATTTACAGATTTAATATAGACGTCCAAGTGAAAGATATTGGAGAGCAGTGTGGGTGAAACGTGAGCAAGCTGCCATAAATGGAAACCGTCCAAGAGAGATATCCTTGTGTCCCTGGAAATGTGTATATGGATCTCAATAGGGATAAATTTAGGGAAGGATACATATGTGATCTTATCTTTGGACATGTTGGAGAAGCAGAATCAGATTACATACAGGGGTGGTTTTCTGATTTCAATTAATTCAGAATTTAAATCTGTGTTCATGGAAGAGTTCTACAAAGATTTTCAAAGCTTTTAAAATTACTAAGCCTTGTAGCTATAGAATGAAGTATTTTAGGATATATACTTTTAAGTAGTAGAAAAATCCCTTATATGAAAGAGACAAAGATTATAATAACTACAGGAAGAGCATATTGGGTGACTGTACAAAAATTGGTCACAGAATGTTTACTTCTTTTTGAAGCCAATCAGTTCCTTTTCTGTACAAATGGAAATTACCAAAACCAATTTCTGAGGGCCTTTAAAATCACCCTCAAATATCTCTTGCACGTGCACTTCTACAGCTTTCTGAGGAAGACCACATGCAGTTCTTATGGAACACTGCAAATATTCTTACCTTATGTCTTAAGTTACTACCTTCCTCCCACCTCACTAGAAACACACCTATTTGCATTCCTGGTTCTTTCAAAACTTAATTAAAGCAGGTGAAAGTAACCGGAAAGCTTGCTTTTAAGGGAGAGATTCTGACAAAAATATTTCAGAAAGTAGTGCTTCCAAGTCAGCCTTTTCTACTCAAATAGTACCACTCCCTGCCACTACAATACCTCTGAGAATCCCTGATTATTTCTGTGGATCTTTAGGACACTGCAGAATTCATCGGTGCTCAACCTCTTCACTCCCACTCCCACCGAATCTGTCTCTCCTAGAAATCATTCTGTCACAGTGATAAATACAAAGGCACCCTGTGGTTGGAGGCTCCTGTTCTGGAAGCCCTGTCCTCTCTTACTGTGCATGTGAAAGCTTCTCTGTTACAACAACTCTCTCGGTTCCCAGACTTATGGACACATACTTGTCACGTGTACAAACATTCTAGCCCAGGGACTTGATGCTGCAACTGAGACTTGGACTTTTGTCCCCTCTTGACTAAAGAGCCTGAGCCTACAACTTCCCACCTCAACATTGACCATATGTGCTCTGATGTTCTTGCAGAGTTTGGAAGCCACGTACCCTCTTCAACTGCATAAAACTCCACTGGGCCTTTTCTTCCAGTATATCTCAAGACAGGTTAGGTTATCCACAAAGGGAGAGGAAGGATGAGGAAAAGGAAAAATCCAATTATAATGATACATGTAAAACTAGGTAACAAAACTTGCTTTGTTTTAAAAAAGCACATATGTTTCAATGCTCCATCCCTTATGTCCTGGGAGATTCTGTGCTATGGGGACTACTTGATCATATTTTCCCCATAAGAGAGTTTTTGAAAATAGCTCTTACACTCAATGTAGAGCATACACATAAACCCCAATCCAGCATGTGAGGCCAAGAGACATGATGGAATGAGCTCACATTACCTCAGTCAGCCTCCTACTCTCCTGGCAAATCCTGCTCCTTTCTCTACCTGCAGATTGCTAGGAAGGACCCAGATCTTGGGGTTTAAAAATTTTAAGTCCAGTACACACCTGCAGACAGGTTTCCTGCACAGCCCTGCTTTGCCCACTTACAAACAAACCAGTGACAACCCTTCACCCCTGCTAAAGTGGAGCTGCCATTGCTGGGCCAACCTGTCACCCTCCCATGACCCACCGAACTCCTGTTTCTCTGTCCATACATACACTTTGTTCATGGTAAGTGTACTGAGAAATCACTGTGTAGATCAAGCCAGGTCTGTCTGGTGTCTGAACTCAGCTTCTCAGGGGTGGTTTCCTTCCAGGAGTTGCAGTCCACATCTTTGGGGTGGTTTCCTTCCAGGAGTTGCAGTCCACATCTTTGGTGGCTGTGGGAGAAGAACATATTCAGACTTGATTGGAGAAGTGAAGTGTTTCAGAGTTTCACAGCAAAGATAATGCACATGGCTCTAGATTTTAAAACCTTTTTTAAATGAGATATCTCTTTGGGAATTTCTACCACAGAATTATATGCAATTGGATGTAAAGGATGATCATCAATATTGGCAAAAGAAGTGACTGACCAGTGATGGTTGAATGAAATAAATGTGTGTTCAATAGCAAGGAGTTGAAACAACCTAAGTGCCCATCAACAAAAGAATGGATAGAGAAGCTGTGGTATATTCACATAATGGAATACTACGCTGCATTGAAAAACAAGGAACTCATGCAATATCATTCAAAATGAGTGACCCTGGAGGACATTATGCTGAGTGAAGTATCTCAGTCACAAAAGGACAAATTCTGCATGATGCTACTCTTCTAAAACAGGACTGACCTCAGGGCTGGGGGGAGACTGAGAAAAATGGGTTCAATAATGTATACTGCATTGAAACAGAAGAGGGAGAAAACTGTTTAAAAAGGATATGTGATTACATATTTTTGTCATGATGGGAGTCAAGAGAGAAGGCTGTATAGTGGAGTGGACCTGGGGGGAGGAATTGTACAACAATGAAAGAATTTTTCTTTTACTTTTCCAAGAGGGTAGTATATTTGGGGAGAGGGTTGGGAGGGCAGAATAGTGCAACAATGAATAAATGGAAATTAAAAAAAAACACCACTCATTGTCATCCAATCTGAAAAAAAATGAAAGAAATATGTGTTAAAGCCACACATTCAATAAAATCAGGGAGTCACTGTAATCACAAAGATTGTAGCAGTTAAAATAGCAAAAATATATATGAAGTTTTATGTAAGCAGAATATCAATATGCATAGAAGTATACCAAAAAATGGGTTATTACAGGAAAACATGACAACAAACTTTTGAGTATTTATTTGC
>NW_006400197.1:171308-191900 GCF_000299155.1 Elephantulus edwardii | reverse complement strand
GATGTTGGAGAAGAAAAATTAAATCTCCTTTCACATGAAGGTGGGCTTTTAATTTCAATAATTTCATGACTGAATGTTGTGCTTTTAGAGGTTTTCTAAAGAGATTGTCTGAGCTTTAAAAATGGCTCTGGTGGCCTAGTGAAAAGAACCTATGCTGCAATCCTGAAGACATGTGGTTCGAGGCCAGCAGCTGCACCATCAGCTGCACCAATGGGCAATCTCCTCTCATGTGACCAACTACATCTGAAAACCTGCCAGGGTGTCAACTATAGGTTGGTTCCATTGTGTACGATATATTTTTAAAGAGGAGAAAATCCCTTCCATGAAAAAGATTTTAGTGACTACAGGAAGAGTATATTGGATGACTGTAGAAAAATTAGAGGAAGAATGATTGTTTTTTCTTGAGATTAAAATGATAAAAAAATTATTTTCTGAGGGCCTTTAAAATCACCCTCCACCAGTTCCTGTATGTGCACACCTGCAGCTCTCTGAGGAAGTCATGTGCAGTTCCTATGAGCCACTGCAATTTCTCTTTCCTTATGTCCTTTTACTACCTTCCCCCTCCCACATTACCCCACTAGAAAGGCAACTATGTATTCTTGGTTTTTTTTAAACCATAAAGCAGATGAAAGTAATGGGAAAGCTTGTATTTAAGGAAAAGGTTTTCACAAAAATATTTCAGAAGGCAGGGTTTCCCAGTCAACCAACCTCCTTTGACCAGGGAGTACCAATTCCTCCTATCATGATACTTCTGAGAATCTCTGATGGTTCTTTTGGATCCTTAGGGCACTGCCAATACATTTACTCCCTCTGCCACTGAGCCTGTCCTTAAGAAGAACCCTCTCTGTCACAGGCAGCCTGTGGATGGAGGCTCCTATTCTGGAAGCCTTGTCCACTCTTACTATGCATGTGAAGACTTCCCAGTGAGAATGCCTCTCCAGGTCTCAAAGTTATGGACATGTGCCTGACACCTCCAGAATCACTCTAGCTCCGGACATCATGGTGCAGCATCAACATGGGCTTTTGTCCTCTATTAGCCCAGAGCTCTCACTTCTAACCATCTATGCTCTGATGTTCTCCCTGGATGTGGAAGCCACATGATCTCTCCTTAAAATGCCACAGGACTTTTTCTTCCAGTTGACCCAAGGACAGTTCAGGTTATACCACAGAGGGGTGGACAGGAAAGAGAAAGGAAACAGCCAGTTAGGTCTGAAACCAGAAACCCAATAATAAAACTTACTTTAAAGGGGGAGGGAGTTTAAAAGCACTACCTCTTATGTCTTGGGAGATTCTGTGCAGGAATTTTATAGAAATTACTTAATCTAATCATATCCAACAGAGAAAACGACAACATGAAATTTTTCTAAAACAGCTCCCATTTATGCTCTTAGATGAGGCTTCATAATCAAGACACCAATCCAGCCAGTGAGGCCAGAAGACAAGATGCAGCAAGCTCACTTTAACTCAGTCTACCCTTCTCTCCTCCTGGCAAGTCCTGCTTCTTTCTCTACCTGCAGGTTGCTAGGAAGGACCCACAATCTTGGATTAAGGCTTTCCACCCAAATTCCATCTTCAGGCAGGGTCCACACAGCTTGGTGTCTCCCTGCCTCCTTCAGTTACAAACAGCCCAGTGAAAGCCCTTTACCAACCTCCTACCCATGGTAGAGCTGCCATTGCTGAGCCCACCTCATTTCCCACTGCAATCCTGTTTCCCTTTTCTTTTGTACACTCTGTTCATCCTCAGGATACTGAGATGTCACTGTCTAGGTGAGGCTGGTCCTCTCGGGCATGAAGTCAGCTTCCCAGGGGTGGTTTTCATCCAGGTGTCTCAATCAACAACTGTGAGGGTTGGAGGAGCCTGTGGGAAGAAGGTTACCTTCAGACCTGACTGGAAAGATGCAGTGCTTGAGTCTTTTAGAGTGGGATAATACACATGGATTTACTTCCCTCCCTCCCGCCCAATGTTATACTGGTTTATTTACAAAGTTCAGATACATTAGTTTTCACATCAGATCTTTCCCATTTCCTTCACTGCCCCCATCAAATTGTGTTGCCCTATGATTAATCGCCAAACCCCTGCCCATCCTCACCCCTCTGCTTCCACCCCTCTCCCTTGGATCCTCATACTCATTCTACAATAATTGTTGTTGTTGTTGTATTAAGTGCTGTCAAGTCATAGAGGACTCATAGCAACCCTATTAAAGACTTGAGCACTCTTCTTAGTGTCCGGAGGCAAGCCATTTCAGAAGTGGATTCCACTCCTGCTTCCAAGCTTGTTTTAATCGGGAAGCTCCACCAAACACTGTCCACCATGGGTAACCATTCTTGCATTTGACACATCGGTGTCACAGTGTTTAGCATCACAGCAACCACAGCAGTTGCACAGACTTACCTCTGTACAGCAATGCACAGACCAGTGCTATACCACTTAGAAGAATGTTTGACAAAAAACAATTTAAACTAGGCCACCCTACTGCTCACCAATCCCAGCCAACAGCTTCTGTAAAACCAGCTGCTGTAGATGACTTTCAAGCTGGTCTCCAGGACCATGCTACCTACCAAGAAGGGTTTTTAAATAGGAGGCCTTATCACACCTCCTCATTTCCCCTAGCAAATCAAAATTTCATCCTACTGCTCACCAAATCCTAGCCAACAGCCTCTGCAGAACCAGCTCTATAATAATAGTTTCATAAATAAACCAGTACAAAATAATAATAATAAATAGCTTGCTTCCGGAAACCCTATGAACCTGGAGAAAGGATGGAAGGCACCTAAGGGTCAAGGACTCTCCTTCATAGGGTCACTATGAGTCGCCTGCGACTCGATGGCACTTAACAACAACAACAAAAATAATAATAAAAATGAACCCATTTGAATAAAATTATAACAAACATTTGAACATTACATATGTAACCAGAAGAGGACTAGAATGCATGCCTCTGTGTGCTAGCTTAATCCACAAAACAATAGACACAAATTTTTAAACATGGATTATCTTATATTCACTGTGGGAAAGGACTAGGGGAGGACTTAGAACAAGCAACAAAAAATATATTTGAAAAACATCATGACATGGATTTCATTTTAGTTGTGTTATGCTTTAATCTAGAGGTAACGATGCCATTGTGTTTACAGCGTTTTGCTACTAACTGAAAGATCAGTAGACTAAACACCCCCACCCCCACCCCTAGCCACTATCTTGGAGAAAGACAAGGCCACACTTCCAGAGGATCTGCAGCTTTGGAAACCCTAAGGGCCACTCGAGATGCCTCTACTTTGCTTTACACAAGTGAAACCAACATAATGGAAGTGAATTTAGATTTTTATTTTAATTTTTTCCAGTATATATGTCAAGAAATCATGCACCATAATTATAAATATATTTTTTCTGTTTTTCATAAATATAATTTAAAACTTAGAAGGCTCAGAGGATATGTTAATGCAAGATCTAGAGATTTACTGATCAAAGACAGAACCAAGTGAAAGAGGGTGGTGAGCAGTGCAGGGACAATGTGAACAAGGAACTGTAAAAACAAATCCTCCAACAGATCTCCCTATCTGCCTGGGAAGTGCGTGTGTCCCAATAAGGAGAAATGTGGGGCAGGATACACGTGTGGTTCTTATCATCTGACATGTTGGAGAAGCAGAATCAAATTACATGTGAGGGCGGAACTTGGCAACTGTTTCTTAATACAAAGCTGCTTTTTTAGAGTAGTTAAAAATTTTCAGAGCTTTGAAAATTTTTAAGCGTGGTAGCCGTATGTGTTGAAGGGTCTTTGTAATATATATATTTTTAAATTATGAAAATTCTCTTTCATATCAGAGAAAAATATTTCAATGACTAGAAAAATAATACATTGGATGACTACTCAAAAATTGGGACCAAAATGCTTGTTTTTTCTTTATGCTAATAATCTCTTCATCTCTATAAGAAGAAATTATAAAAAACAATTTTGTTTTAAATTACCCTCAAAAATCTCTTGCGTGTGCACATCACAGCTCTCTGTAGAAGACTATGGGCCATTCCTGTGAACCACAGCAAGATTCTCTTTCCTTATGTACCTTCTGTCCACATTGGACCACTTGAAACCCACCCAATGTGTTTTATTGCTTTTTGAAGAAAGTCATTGGAAAGCTGGCACATTTGGAAAGTATTTTGATAAAAAAAATTTCAAAAAGCAGAAAGCAATGCATTCAAGTCAGTCCCCCCTCCCAAAGAAGTGCGGCCCTCCCACCACAATACCTCTGAAAAGCTATGATTGTTCTTTTGGATCCTTAGGACTCTGCAGAATTCATCTGTCCCCAAAGTCTTCAACCCTGCCTTTCACTGAGTTTGTCCCTCGCAAGAGCCGTCTCTATCACAATGATAAATACAAAGTGCAAGCTGTGGACGGAGGCGCCTGTTCTGGAAGCACTGTCTCACCATGCATGTGAAGGCTTCCCTCTCTCTCAGAGAGAGGGACATGCATCTGTGATATCTAATGGGACTCCAGCCTTGGGAGTTGATGCTGATGTTGAGACTTGGGTTTTGCCCTCTATTGACCCAGAGCTCTCACCTCTGACCACCTGTGTTCTGATGTCCTTGCTGGGTTTGGAAGGCACACCTTCTCTTCTACTCCTTAAATCTACATTGGGCTTTTCTTCCAGTTGACCTCAGTACAAGTCAGATTGTACCATAAAGGAAAAAAAAAGAAATGAAAAAGCAAATTAGAATGAGAGGTCAGAAAGCGTATTAAAAAACTTGCTTTTAAAATAATAATAACTCTCAAAGCTCTACCCTTTATATTCTGGGAGATGCTGTGCAGGAATTATATAGGAACTTCTTGATGAAAACGTACCCAACAGCAGATACCACCACGTTGGATTATTCTAAAACAGCTCCTACAATTCAGCTTGTGAGGCCAGAAGCCGTGATGGAGTGAGCTCACTTTACCTCAGTCTACCCTACTCTCTCCCTGGCAAACCCTGCTTCCATCTCTGCCTGCAGGTGGCTGGGAAAGACCCAGATCCTGTGTTAATGCTTTCTGTCCAGTACTCACCTGCAGACAGGTTTCCTGTCCTGTTCTGTGTTTCCCTGCCTCCCTCAATTACAAACAACCCCATAACACACTTTTACCACCTTTTACTGTGGAGCTCCATTGCTGAGCCCTCCTCACACCCTTCCATGTCGCTCTGACTCCTGGTTCTCTGTCCTCACATAGACTTCTTATCCACATGGTAAATCATTATCTAGGTCAGGCTGGGCTTCTCTGGGGTCTGACGTCTGCTGCCTTGTGGCGTCTTCCATCCAGGTGTCTGTCAGATGGAAGCTCTCTATGTACTTGGGGTGGGGCAGGGGAAGGGGGTGGGTATAAGGGCTGGAAGAAAAATTACTTTAGTAAAGATCTGAACACAAGTTTTTCCAGAAGGCCTTACACACCTCACCCCAATTATCCTGCTCCTACCAATCCATGGGTCCTAGTCGGTCTTCAGGCGCTTCCCCCTCTGGCCTGGACCACACTGGGCCTCTTTCTTCTCCAGCTTCACCACCTGGCGCTTCAGCCTCTTCACCTTCTGCAGTTCCTGCTGCATCTGTCTCTCCAGGTGCCTGCAGGCCTCTTCCATCTCTCTAATCTCCCTCCTCTTGCTGGCCATCAGAAAACGCCTCTCCAGCTTGTGACAGCGCCTGGGCCTGCGTGGGACTGAGGGCTCCAGCTGCCTCTCCAGCATTTCTTCATAAAACACGCGGCAGCTGAAGCCCTGCTTCACTCCGTGCTCCGCGTGCTCCTTCAGGGCCTCCCAGGATGTGAAGATCCGGCAGCATGCCATACAGCGGAGGCCACGCTCACATGTCACCATCCACTCAGGGGTAATTGCTCGGGGTCTCTCCTGAGCCTCCTCCTCCTGGATGCTGGGCTCCTGGGTGCCCTCAGTCTCCTCCTGCCAGGGCTCTACGACACTGACCAGGGACCTGGTGTCCTTCAGACTTGGGGCAGAGCCGATGGTGCTCTCCTGCGACAGCTCAGCCTCGAAGACCTGGGGCATATCACCCACTGGGTCGAAGGAGGTTTTAGTGAGCCATTCCACGGCCACGCCCTTGACTGCGCGTATCCGGGTGACAAAGGCGCATCTCACCCAGGGTCTCTCAGGAGCAGACCCGTAAGTGGAAGAATGCGAGGTCTTTTCTGATGAAGAAGATGACCTCTCAGCTGGGTGAGGAAACTTGGGCCCAGAGCTTGGACTGTTCTCACCAAGTGGTGTTGTCTCAGAGGCAGTTGTCTCTCCAACAGTGTCCTCTGGGAACAGAGAGATAATGTAAGTGAGCTCTGAGGGCCGTGGACGCCTCATTTGTAAGCCCAAGGCCAGTTTTCCCAAGTTCCTGGAGCCCCTCTTCAGCACCACCATTCCCACATTGGCAGACCCCATGTTTTGCCCCAGGTCATACTCTGCTTGTGGACAACTGCTTTATGGACAATCTCCTTTGAAAAAAGGCACTATTTTAGTTGTTTTTAACAGTTTTTTTTTAAAATTTGGACATTATTTTAAGACAAATGTATATTTTTCAATATTTGAAATAATATTTAATCAACTTTTTCCTTTGAATTTAGAAAAGATTTCATTTTCTGAAGCTGCTGTTACATGCTTGCAAATTTGTTATAAGAAACTCTATGAGGGTGAATTTCTCAGTCAATTTGGAGCACAAATTGTCTCTTGTGAGCAATGTACATGTCTTTTCAACTTCTCTCCACCATCATTTTACTTACAAGTGTCTACTTAAACCAACATTTATCTTATTGATTTGGATTATTATATATTTACCTCTTCCTGCTACATGTATTAACCAAGCCCCAGGACAAAATTGAATTGTCTTTTCTCTGAAAAGACTTTTTCAATGAGTGGAAGAAACATGTGAGAACATGTCAGCACTAACCTCATGTGGGCAGATCCCAATCACCCTACATGGATGTATCTGCATGGGTTGCGTTAGTAAGCCTAAAGGCCTCTTGATGTGTCTGAGAGAGGAAAGTCTAGAGAGTTCAACATGAAGAAAGAAACGGAGGTAGGTTGAGGGTGTTGGACTGAGTGGAATAAAAGGTCCAGAAATTTGCACATGATTGAGAGGAGGAACCTGTCAGGCGTATGTGGGAGGATGCAGAGAGCAAGGAAGGAGCAGAAAGCAGGGCTCCCCCACGAAGGGGAGCATGGAAGAGCTAAAGAGAATGATAAAAGATGGCAAATCACATGGAGAAAGTGTGGAGAACTAGGTATGAGATCAATATCTGACGATAATATTGAAGGAATTTAAAAATTCTGCCTGGATGAACTTGAAAACCTTGTGCTGGGTGAAGTGAGATTGTGGAAAAGATGAAAGTCTTATTTATATGTAGGGAGGCCTGGAGGCTTAGCAGGAGGAAGTTGCAGTACAGTATCAAAGGCACCAGTTCAAATCCACCAGCTGCTCCCCAGGAGAAGGATGGGCAGTCTTCTCCTGTGTGATTTTCTGCCTCTGAAAACCCACTGGAGGGTCAGCTATGGGTCTGTTACAATAAGACTGAACACAGTAACAACATTTATGTACAGTAAAGAAATAAATAGAAACCAAAGATGTTTAGTGGTTACCAGGAGTGAAAAAGAGAAGGAAAAGGAATTTCTCCATAGACACTATAGAGGTGGTTGTTGTTGTTGTTGTTGGGTACCATCAAGTTGGAACTGACCCTCCAGTGGGTTTTCAGAGGCAATTAATTACATGGGAGGAGACTGTCCATACTTCTCTCATGGAGCAGCGGCTGGTAGCCTCAAACCGCGTGCCTTCTGGAATGCAGCACAGCTTCTTGTCACCAGGCCACCAGAGGTAATGTTTATATAATGGTTTGGGAAAACATAGTAAGGATGGTGATGGAAGCAATATCATTGGATTGTCACCATAAAAATTGTTGGCTTTGTTTATTTTTTATTATGTATATTTTCACTATAATGAAAACATTTGAGATTAATAAATCTATCAGAAACCTACTTTGAAGGGTTGTGGGGTCCATGGGGAAAAGATGGACAGGAGACTTTGGAGAAGGGAAATCCCTTGGACTAGGGAGCAGGGTCTTGCAGAGCTGCTTTGCCTTAGTCCAGGCTGGGGACTGTCAAAACTCATGTAAGGGAACTCTGTAAGGCTTATCTCCCTCATACCACTCTACCCAGGACCTCTAGGTCAGTTTTACATGTTTATAATCAGTGTGATATATTTATTCTATCTTCTTAATTATAATAAAATTGTTTTAGGGTCATAACCACCCTCAACTTACTCCTCAGTCCTTTTCTACCTTTGTTTTCCACTTGCTTCCTTCCTACTGAAGTGAAGCAGGAGAGTCACACAGCTCAACTGAGTGAACTGTCTTTTCCTGTCTGAGAAATCTCATATCACAGGAAGAATGCCACAGTTCATTCAGGCATGAGTCCCTTCATTTTTAAAATTGGATTAAATATCCTTCACTTCTTCTGATTGACAGAAATATTTTTTGGAGGGAACTTCAGCTATTCCCTTTGGTCCTTGTATCCCAGAGTTATCAAACTCCTTCCTAACCAGCACCATCACCCAGACTGAGTTTTCTTCCCACCCTTACCTTGAGGCTGGGAGAAAGGTCTCTTCCTACCAGCATGCTGATCCATCCTAGTTGTGTGAAGCTACACCATGGAGGATGGTCGCTTGAATGTCCCAAACTCTCTCAAGTTAGGGACTTTGATTTCTAAAAACAGCAAACTCTTTTCTAAAATCGCCCTCCCTCAGGAGAACTCAGATCAACAACCTCTCCAAAGAGCAGTTGAAACCTGAGTGAGCAGCAGGGTTTCCAGTAAACCTGGTCTGACATCATCGCTGACATCACTCAGTTCCAAGGGTTCATTTAAAAACTAAACAGGAGAACAGGACAAGACAGGTGGTCCCTTGGAAGTAAGGATTTTGAAGCTCTGTCTAACATACTTTGGGCATGTTGCCAGGAGGGACCAGTGCTTAGAAAAGAACATCATACCTGGAAGGTCAGAGGGTCAGTGCAGGAAAGGAAGACCTTGGGTGACATGGTTGACACAGTAACTGTGGCAATGGGGGTAGATGTGACAGGGACAGTGACATTGGCTCCAGATAGATCAGGGTTCAGAGCGATTGTTCATAGTGTTCCTACGAATCGTAGTCCACTTGATGGCATATAACAACAAACAACAACAACAACATTCTAAGTCACTAGTTGTGCATTCAAGTGTAGCTAGTCTATAATTTATCTAATTTTTAAAGTTTTGTTGTCTTGTGTGATTTTTTTGGCTGTTTATTTCTTTTTATTCTATACTTTGTATTTTGATCTACTTCACAGTTTCAATTCCATTGCACTAATTTTTAATCTTGTTTATCTTCTCAGACAGAAATATAAAGGTCACCTGCAAATTTACATTTTATAATACAAATAGTTGTCTATTGGTTCACCAGTCTATTGTTCCTAGGACGTCTGATTCTTGTTAACTCTTCCATGCTTGATTATTATTAATACATGCCACAACTTGTGCTTGAAAACTTGCTCATAGCAATATTTTGAGGTTTATGGGCTGTTGGAGCCTCTGATGTATCTATATGGTTAAGTGTTCAACCACTAGCCAAATGGTTGGTGACTTGAACTCACCCATAGGTACATGAGGAATTAGATCTGGTAATTTGCTTCTAAATGATCCTAAATCTGAAAATCCTATGGGGAAATTCTACTTGACAGCTAGGGCATCACCATGAGTGGGAATTTACCTAATGACTAACAAAATCAACCACCACCAAAACCAGCCATCTTCTATTTCTCTAGAGAGACCATCTTTCTGCTAGTGTTCTAGTAATAACAGTGATACCTAGATTCCTTCAAAGCAGTTGCACGGTGACCGGTGATTTGATGATCTGCTGTTTTTCTCCTTTTCTATGTCTCACTCAACACCTGGTATCATGTGGGGTGTTTTTGCATTTTCAATTTTATTGTAAAAAGTGTGTACCTAAATACTTGCTGTTTTAAAAGTTTTAAGTGTGTTATTGGGCAGTATCACTCACCATCACTGGTATCCGTTTCCACAGTTTTATATCACACCAAGTAGAAACTCCTTCAAATAACCCATCCTGTCCTCCCCCAACCTTTTAAATCGACTGATAAGCTTTTATGTCTTGCATCTCCTTTTCTAGATCATTCATAAACATGAAATTTCATAATATGTCATCTCTGTGTCTGACTTACTTCACTCAACATAATCTTTTCAAGATTCACCATGTTGGTGTGCATCAAGACTTTATTTCTCTTTATAGAGAGTATTCCATTGTCTACTTATACCAAACTTTATCCAATTATGTGGCTGATCCCAACTTTAGACTATTTTGAGTAGAGCTGCAATAAACATTGACATGCACTACATTCAGTCTTAGTTAGAACATAAATGCTCTTAGATGTCACTTAATCAATCTGTGCCATCTTCTGGGACCCTATCTCCAAAACTGGAATGTTCTCCAGGTCTCAATCTTCCCTGGAAAGTGGCTGCAATGTTCTGCTGTATCTTCTTAACAATGTGAAATGTCAAACACGTGGTTTTGTTGTGATGTTAGTGTCTAAACATTTTATTTATTTTATTAACATAATATTTTAACGTTCCATGTTGGGTTTTTTTCCCTTTTTCTTTTTCTGATGGTGTGGGCAAGCAATTTGCTGCAAACCAAGATGACAGAGATTTGAACCCATCAACCACTTCCTAGGAGACAGATGTAGCAGTTGGCTTCCTTAAATATTTACACGCTTGGAAACCCTATGGGACAATTGTATTCTTCTTGAACACAGGCATTCTCTTACTGTAAAGTCACAAAGATCAGCATCTACTCAGTGACTGTGTCTATTGTTGTTTTGTTAGATTGGTTTATTCACCTTTCATTTTAAATATTCTGGTATACTATGCTGGAATCACAAACTAAATATAAAAAATAATTGACATATAAAAGGTTTTCCCTCTTAATGTTACTTATGTTCTTTTTTCTATCATTTTTTAATTGGTTTGCTTATAAAGTTTATATACATTGTTTTTCACACTATTTTTCATTCACATTGTGTGTCATACAATCATTTGCATGCATTATGTTTTATAAAATTAATGAAAATGAATTCATTAAAATTAATCATCATTGGGCCTTGCTTATCATTACTCGGTCTTTTTACCCAGATCCTTCCTATTTCATTCCCCCTCTCCCTTTGCCCAGCCCATCAATAAACTAACTCGGTCCCGTAAAGACAAATATTACATAAAACCATTATTGTAAAAATAGAAGGATAACTAGTAAAATATGTATAGAAGTTCAAGGGGAGTGGAAGGGTGAGGATGGGTAAGGATGAAACCACAGAGTTGTACTCAGTGACTCTTGATTTTTATTTGTCAATTTTTTTTAGCTATTTATTTCTTTATTATTAATTTCAATGAAAATTTACAGAGACTTTGGATTTCCATTCATTCATTGTTGCACTTTTCTCCCCTACCAACCCTCTCCCCTAGTACATTACCCTCTTGGAAAAGTAAAAGAAAAGTTCTTTCATTGGTTTATAATCCCTTTTCTCAGGTCCACTCCACTATACAGCCTTCACTCTGGACTCCTGTCATGACAAAAATACCTAATCACTTATATCTTTTAAACAGCAATATGCATTATTGAACCTATCTTTCTCATTCTCCCCCCAACAGCGATGCCAGTCCTGTTTTATAACAGTGGAACCATGCAGTATTTATCCTCTTGTGATTGAGATACTTCACTCAGTATAATGTCCTTCAGGGTCACCCATTTTGAATAATATTGCATGAGTTCCTTGTTTTTCAATGCAGTGTAGTGTTCCAGAGCTTCTCTATCCATTTATTTGTTGATAGGCACTTAGGTTGTTTCCAACTCCTTGCTATTGTGAACAAAGCCACAATAAACATGGGTTTTCATATATCTGCTTTGATGTCAGTCAGTTATGGTCTCTTTGGGGTATATTCCCAGTAATGGAATTGCTAGGTCAAATGCTATATCTCTATTTGCAACTTTTTGAGAAAGCACCATACACCTTCCACAGTGGTTGCTCCACTTTACACTTCCACCAAGAGTGAATAAGGGTTCCAGTTTCTCCACAACCTCGCCAGCATTTGTTGCTTGCTGTTATGTTAAATTTTGCTCTTCTGACTGTGATGAGATGATATCACATAGTTGTTTTGATTTGCATCTCTCTTAGAGCTAGAGATTTTGAACATTTCTTCATGTGCTTGTTCGCCATCTGAATGTCTTCTTTGATGAAGTGTCTGTTCATATCCTGTGCCCATTTTTCTATTGGATTATTTACCTTTATCTTGTTGTGGTGTATTTGTCATTTCTTAACAAGAATAGTGCTCTGAGTGTTCTAAAGCAATATTATCCCTGACTTAGCTATGCAGTCTGACAAAATGTTTCTATTTCCAACATTTCTACATTGTTGTAACAAAAGTAGCATCAATGTCAATTAAGCTTGACAGGTTCCTAAACACTACAAAATCTCTGTGACTCTTGCATTGGAATCAAGAGTGCTATTGGCAGGGTTTCCTTCCATGATGTCACTGTGTGGAGCATAAGCTCCTTTACACCAGTGGTTGAGCACAAACATTTGCACTACAGCAGCTCTTTTAGTTTGTAAACCTAAATTAAAAGTAACGTGACAAATTGAATATATCAAAATATCTCATGTTAAGTGAGTGCGAAAACAAATCACGGCACATTCCAACACTTAGCACTGCTCAGCAATACCATCACTTATCTGTCATTTTGCCAAACTGTGGGGGCTTCTGTGTTACTGCAGTGCTGGAAGCTGTGCCACCAGCATTTCTAGCACAGGGAGTGTTGCATATGGGGGGCTGATTTTGGGGGAGTTTTTAAACAGACAGACTAAGAATCCAGACTGGCATTCTACTTCTGAAAGAACAGATACCTGAAAACCCTATGAATAGTATTGGCACATTGTTGGATTTAGTGCTGGACTAGGAGCACTCACGTCAGACGGCACTCAAAAGATGAGGAGAAATAGCTGCAAACATCCATTGATAATTGGAACACTGAGTGTAAAAGTGTAAACCAAGAATATTGGAAGGTGTCAAAAATTAAATGAAATTCATTAAGATCAAAATCCTAGACATTAATGAACTGAGATGGACCAGTGTTGACCATTTCTAATGAGACAATCATATGATCTACTATGCTGAGAATGACGAAGTGAAAAGGAGTGGTGTTACATTCATCACCAAAACTAAATTTCAAGCCCTATCCTCAAGTACAAAGCTGTGACTAATGGGATTCTACTCACATACATACAAGGAAAACCTTTATTACAACAGTTGTTCAAATATACCATCAACTACTAAAGCCAAAGATGAGGGAATTGGTGAATTCTATAATCTTTTGGAGCCTAAAATACATCTAACGTGTAATTAAAATACATTAGTAACTGGTGACTTTAAGACAAAAAATAGAAATGTGAAAGGAGTAGTAGTTAGAAAATATGGCCTTGGGAATAAAAATGAGCCTGAGAATAGAATTATTGAATTTTATACAATGAATGATTTATTTCCTTGGCAATGCTTTCTTAAATAAACATCAAAAGTGACTCACTGTAGACATGGACATCACTTGAACTACAGTAACTCAATAGTGGTAAATTTTCTTTGTAAACATAGAAACATCAATAGTATAATAAAATCCCATTTTAATAAATGATCCCAACCAATTACATGTATTGCAGTATCTTCACTAAGTAAGAAGGTGTTTATATCTACATAGAGAACAAAGCATATAGGACTATGTTGAGCAAGAGTTTAAAGTTGCTCCTAATTTGGCAATCCTCATAACTTTAGAGATTTCTATTCCAGGCTATAGGATTTTATAAAAGTGAAGGGTTAAGTGCTGAGAAAGTACACGTTAGAAACATGTCAATTAGAAGTTTACAAGATTCCCTATGAATTGAAGCAGTAATTTCTCCTATGGAATTCAGTGCTAAGCCTGGAAAAGTCCCTGTGTGTTCCCTAGAGTCCCTCCCCTCAATTCATATTAAGAAGTCAAAGGTGCTTGCTCTCCTCTTAAACATAATTCAAGCTGTCTTAAAATGTCTATGTAGTTTTCAGTAGAAGCTTACAGTAGGAGCATGGCCCAGTCATGTTGAGCCAGGGTAAATTAGAGCTCTGGTGGACTAGTGGTAAGAAGCTATGCTGCATGCCCTAAGGCACAGAGTTCAAATACATCAGCTACTCTGCAGGACAAGGATGGGTGATCTCCTCCTGTGTGATTTACTGCCTCTGAAAACCCCCTGGAGAGTCAGCTATGGGTCAGTTCTGACTCAACAACAATATGACAGAGTCTGAAATTTTGCTTGGAGCTACTTTTTCCTCTTAACATTCAGTTGTGATTTGAGTATAAGTTTTCATGGTAAACGGATTGGTCCTTTCACCATAATTGATTAGCATCTCTATATTGCAATAGCACACTTTCTACTTCTCCCTGTGTTTATTTCCTTTAATCTTTTCTTGTTAATGTTTCTTTCTTTTGGAATCTTATTCCAAGGTAAATGCTGCCCTTTTAATCTTGTACTATTGTTTTGTGTTTCAATTTTATTATATTACTTTTAATGAATATTTACAGAGATTTTGGATTTCCAATCATTCATTTTGCATTTTTCTCCCTGCCCTCCCCCACAAGTTCGCTTTTCTCTTTGAAAAGTAAAAGAAAAATTCATTCATTGTACTATTGTTTTAAAAAACTTTAGCTCCTTGCAGGTCTTATTGATTCCTTAGATCTATCTATTGTTTGGTAAGAAATTGAATCACAATGGTGATTTTGATTCTGAACCCAGAAGAGTAATTAAAGGCCAGTGTCACTGTACCAGTGAGCCTAGTCTTTACAGGTTTTAGTCATGTGCCACATTTTTCTTCACTGTATCAGAGATCTTTCACTTGTCATCCTTTTCAGAGAGGTCTTTTGGTTTGGAGCAATTTTAACTGCAGAGCCATGATTTGAGTGGAATTCTTCAGCACATTTATAATGATCATTCCTGGTATTGGGGAATTTTTTTCCGGTAAAAAACCCTAATTTATTAGGAAAGATGCGTCTCAAAGGAAGGAGGAGTCCAACCTCCAAGGAAAAGAAGTAATCAAAGAGCTCATGTGCCTCCTCATATTTAGGAATTTTCAATATAAAGATGGAAAAAGCATGCTTACAGATATGGCAGAACTGAAGCGTATTACCCCAAGAAGGGTTAAACTTGATGGGGCACAGGGAGTGTTAAACCTCGTGTAGGTTGTTATTTTGCTAGATAAATGGAAGACTCTTTTGCGTTTGACTCCTTTGAGCATCTGACTACTAACCTTAGATTCTCTGTACATTGCCGTTAGTGTCATCAAGTCTATTAAAACTCATAGCGATGCTTTGCAAAACAGAACTAATTGACCTATCCTGCACCACCCTCTGTATCTGGGCTATATTCAAGTCCATTGTTAAAGCCACCATTTCAATGCAACTTTTTGAGGGTCTCCCTCCCTTTCTCTGACCCTCCAACTTTCCTAATACAATGCCCAAAATGTGTAAGATGAAGTTTTGCCAGTTTTGCTTCTAAGAAGCATCCACGTTGTGCTTCCTCCTGGACAGATTTGTCTTTTGGCAATCCATGGAATATTCAGTCCTTTTATCCCCCAAAATATCAATTAAAATCAATCTATTATTCATCCATTATAGTTATTCATTGGCCAACTCTTGAGATGCAGAAGAAGTAATTGAGAAGACCATTTCTTAAGGAGAGTGCACCTTGGTCTTTAAACTAACTTCATTGCTCTTTAGCAGTTTGCAGAGTCTATTGACCATAAGTTTTCCAATGCAGCAGATCTTCAAATTTCTTCACTTCTGAAACCATGGTCATTGATTGTCTATCCAAATGAAATTAAATCCTTGACTACTTGAACCTTTTCTCCATCTGTCATGTTGTTAACCACTTCACAATCTCATCAGCAGAGTATGAAAATTCCAATCTCCCCACAACACGTATTCCTTGCTGTCCTGTTAAACTTTGCTATTGCTACTGGAGTGAAATGGCATCTCATTGTTGCTTTAATTTGTATCTCTCTGATTGCTAATGATTTTGAACTGCTATCTTTCTGGTAAGGAAATCAGAAATTAGGAATGGAGATCTTCAAGTGAGATGGTAGGCCTCTTTTAAATCTGTATCACAGCATCCTTGAATATCAGATTGAACATAATAACTTCTTTAAATGGAATCACATTGGCTTCTTGGTTGTTTACACCTAACTGCTGATTGACAGCCTGAAAAGTTTAAAAGAAAACTTTGGTATTCTCATTTCAATCCTTGGTAATACTTCTATTGGTACATTATTCTTCACTTAAACTTGATCACAATCAAGATGCATAAAACCCAATAATGTATAAGACCATTATTGTAAAAACAGAAAGATAACTAGTGAGATTTGTGTAGACAATCAAGGATGGAAGGAGAGGGGCCAAAGAAGCTGAGGGTAGAGAGAGGGAGAATTACAGGGTCATAGTATTCAGTGGGTTCAGGGAGGGAGCAGGAAAAATGTACATGAATGAAGCACTGTCTATCTATCTATCTATCTATCTATCTATCTATCTATCTATCTATCTATCTATCTATCTATCTATCTACACAAAAAAAGCTTATTGTAAAGCATAAATGAAACATTACTGCAGTTCTAAAAAAAGAGAAAAGGAATTCTGAAATGAAAGAGAGGAACAGGATTTCAAAGGACAACTGGAGAAGACAAAGCAAAGTATTACAATGAAATATGCAAGGAACTGAAGTTAGAAAATCAAAAGGGAAGAATACGTTTGTTATTTCTCAAGCTAAAAAAAGTAAAAAACATATTTAAGCTTCAGCTTGCACAACAGGAGAATTCTATGAGCAAGATCTTTTTTCTTTTCCTTTTTAAAATTTTTTTTCTTTTCCTTTTTTTTGAAAAAATTAATTTTAGTGGAAGTTTATAGAGACTTTGAATTTACATTCATTCATTGTTGCCCACTTTCCTCCCTACATATTTCCTTGTTATACAACACTCCACTATACAGCTTTCATTCTGAACTCTTGTCATGACAATAATACCTAATCATATATTCCTTTTAAACAGTTCTCTCCCTCATCTGTTTCAGTGCAGTATACATTATTTATCCCCTCTTTTCTTAGTCCCCCCGCCCCCAACTCCAACGCCAGCCCCTCTTTCAACGGGGCATTATGCAGTATTTGTCCTTCTGTGACTGAGATATTTCACTCAGCAGAATGCCTTCCAAGGTCACCCATTTAGCATAATAATTCACGATTTCCTTGTTTTTCTTTTTTTGTGTGTTTTTAAAATTTTATTTTAATGAAAGTTTGCAGAGATTTTGGATTTCCATTCACTCATTGTTGCACTTCTCTCCCCCCAATTGGCTCTTCTTTTTTGAAAAGTAAAAGAAGAAAATTATTTCGTTGTTATTCATTCCCTCCCCCCAAGTCCACTCCACTATGCTACCTTCGTTCTTAACTCCTGTCATAACAATATTATCTAATGTTCCACATTTTTCAATGTAGCATAGTATTCCATTGTGTTGATATACCACAGCTTCACTATCCATTCGTTTGTTGGTGGGCACTTGGTTTGTTTCCAACTCTTTGCTATTTTCAACAAAGCTGCAATAAAGACAGGAGTGCAGATACCTGCTTGGTTGGCAGTTCTGATTTCTTTAGGGTATATTCCTACTCTGTCCATTTGCTGTACAGATGTAACTCATTGTTGCTGTGAAGTGTCTAATGTGATACTGGTTACCCATGGTGGACAGTTTGGTGGAGCTCCCTGATTAAAACAAGCTTGCAATCAGGAGTGGCATCCACTTCCAAAATAGCTTGCCTCCAGAAACACTATGAACTTGGAGAAGCAATGAAAGTTATACAAGTGTTCAAGTCTTTCATTCATAGAGTCGTGATGAGTCGTCTACGACTTGATGACACCTAACAGCAACAAACATATTCCCAGTGGAATTGCTGGCTCAAATGGTGTTTCTATTTCCCAACTTTTTGAGAAAGTGACATACTGCCTTCCATAGTGGTTGCACCATTTTACAATCCTGCCAATAGTGAGTAAGGGTTCCAGTTTGCCACAACCTCGCCAGCATCTGTTGTTTGTTGTTCTGTTGAACTTTGTGATTGTTACTTGGGTGAAATGCTATCTCATAGTTGTTTTGATTTGCATCTCTCATAGAGCTAGGGATTTTGAACATTTCTTCATGTGTTTGTTCATCATCTGAATATTTTCTTTGGTGAAGTGTCTGTTCACATCCTGTGTATGGGCAAGTTCTTGAATAATGTAAGAAGTATTAAAGGAGGTAGAAAAAAAAATATATTGTCACTGTACTAAAAGGAATTGATCAACACTCAAACAAGAAATTCATGTGACTAAGAAGAAACGGTAATGATGGAAGAAATGCAACTGCACTCAAGTCACTGGCAAAAACTAAGATTCCACAATAAATGGAATTTCCACTGAGGTGTTTAAACAAGCAGATGAATCCCTAGATGTGACACTGTTGTTACGTGCCATCAAGTTTCCTGTGACTCACAGTGACACTATATATGATAGCTCTGAACCCTGCCAGTCTTGAGCCAGTCTCATTGTCTCTGGCACACCTACCCCATTACCCCAGTTCCTTTGTCAATCCATCTCATCCAGGGTCTTCCTCTCCTGCACTGTTACTCTACCCTTCTAAACATGATGTCTTCTCTAGGGACGGGTCCCTCCTGGCAACGTGCCCAAAAGTATGTAAGATGGAACTTCAAAATCCTTGCCTCCACAGAGCAACTTGGTTTAACTCTCTCCCAGGACAGATCTGTTGGTTCTCTTGTCAATCCATGGTTTGGTCAGTACTCTTCTCCAGCACCACAATTCAAATGCGCTGCTGCTTCTTCTGTCTTTGTTAGTCACATCCTTCTCTCTAATGCATGGGAAGCATTTGTGAGGACCATCACTTGGATTGGGTACACCCTATTCTCTAGATTGACATTCTTGCTCTTCAGTACTCTGGAGAGGTTCCTGACAGCAGATTTTCCCAGTGCGATTCAACTTTTGATTTCCTTACTGTTGGTGCCAAGAGTGCTGATTGTGGAACCAAACAAGCTGAAATTGTGAACAAGCTCAATCTCCTCTCTTTTTAACATGATGTTCCAATTGGCCCAGTGATGAGAATCTTTGTTTTTTTGATGTTGAACTTCAATCCATTTTGAAGACTGCAGTCCTTGACTTTCTGTAGCAAAGGCCTAAGGTCTTCTTCAGTTTCAGCAAGCAAGGTTGTGTCATCTTGATAATACAAGTTGCTGATGAGTCTTCCCCCACTTCTGATGCCACATTCCTCATTAAATCCAGCCTCTGAAATTATCTACATATTGGGGGTGGATAGAGAGACAGGCTATGTCCCTGAAGCACTCCTTTCCTGATTTTTGAGTCATGTCTGTTGGAAGCAGGAACAGCTTCCACTTGCATAATAGCTTGCCTCTGGAAACCCTATGAATCCTGGAGAAAGGTTGAGAGACACACAAGTGTTGAGGGTTTTCGTTCATAGGATCACTATGAGTTGCTTACGACTCGACAGCACTTAACAACAACAACAACATAGGTTGTGGTCAATTCAATGGTAACTAACAACAACAACAACTCTGATCATTAGACTATATAGCAAATATCTGTTTTATTATTATCCTTTTTTTTTGTTGTTCTTGAGAATATGTGTTGTTAGGTGACGTTGAGTCAATTATGATTCATAGTGACTTTATCCCCAATCCTGCATCATCTTCATGAGCTCTGACATGCTCAGGGCTGCAGTTTTTGTGTCAGTAAAATAAATGCCAATGCAATTGTTTCTACATGGACAAGTTGAGTGACACTGATTACATTCTTTAATCTGGGCACTTATTCTTATGCCCCATTGACTAAGCCTACTCTCCTCTATCCTAACTAGTCTTATGTGATTATGAAATCTTAATGATCAAGAGGCAATGGTGATGAAGGAGTAAGTTCAGGCTGCTCTGCAGGACTTGACAAAAAATAAAGCCCCAGGAGTTGATTTGATACCAATTGACATATTTCAACGCACAGATACTGCCCTGGAGGTGCTAACGAGGTTGTGTTAAGAAGTCTGGAGGACAGCTAGCTGGCCCACTGACTTCAAGAGATCCATATTTATTCCCATTCCAAAAAAAGATGACCCAACAGAGAGTAGAAATTATCATACAATATCACTAAATATGCAAGTAAGAATGAAGTATGTTGATTATGGAATAAATTTTTAATATTTTTTCCATCTTTGATGATGTTGATCAATACAGTCTTCAATATGGATTTCACCTTAAAGTCAAGAAAACAAAAATTCTTACTCCTAGGCAACAAGTAGCATCATGATGTTGTTGTTGTTATGTGCTGTTGAGTCGTTTGTGACTCATAGCAACCCTATGTACAACAGCCCTAAACCCTGCTCTATCCTGTGCCAATCGCATTGCCTCTGACACACCCATCCCTATTACCCCAGTC
>NW_006400197.1:162866-168498 GCF_000299155.1 Elephantulus edwardii | reverse complement strand
AGTGGTGAGAATCTTTGTCTTCTTGACATTGAGCCTCAATCCATATTGGAGGCTGCAGTCCTTGACCCTCTGCGGCAGGTGCTTCATGTCCTCTTCATTTTCAATGATAGGTGAAGAAAAAAAAATTGAAGTTGTAAACCACTTCATCTTACGTAGATATACAATCAACATCCTTGGTAACAGCAGCCAAACAATCAGGAGACACATTGCACTGGGAAAGTCTACAGCTGGGTGCCTCTCCAAATTATTGAGGAATAATGCTGCCACCTTGAGGACTAACAAGCTGGACAATGAATAAGGATGTTACAAGGAAAAGAAATGCCTTTCAACTGCGATGCTGAAGAAGAGTGCAGAATACCCCATGGACTGCCAAAAGAACAAATACATACACCCTGAAGAAAGTGCAGCCATAGCACTCCTTGGAGACAAGGATGATAACGTTTCATCTCACAAACTTTGTGCATGTTGGTAAGAAAAGTTCTTTCTTGGAGAGGGACATCATGCTTAGGAAGGTGGAGGGTCAGTGAAAGATCATCAACCAGATGGATTGACACAGTGACTGCTACAATAGATTCATGTGTGTCACACATTGTTAGAATGACACAGGATAGGACAGGGTTCAAATCTGTTTTCCACATGGTCGCCATGGGTCGTACCTGACACAAGGGCACCTAACAACGACAACAACATCATGATGTTGTCTATCAGTCTAGTGGTGAAGATTTTCTTTTTCTTGATGTTTATATATAATCCACGGTGAACGCTTTATGTAGTCTTTGATTTTCTCAAATAAGTGCTCAAGTGCTGCTCACTTTCAGCAAGTGAGTTTGTGTCATCTGTACAACACAGGTTCTTGGTGAGTCTTCCTTCAATCCTGACGCCACATTGTTCTTCATGGAGTCCAGGTTCTTGAATGATTTATTCAGTGTACTGATTGAATAAATATGGTGAAAAGATACAACCCTGGCACACACATTTCATAATGTTAATTATGTAGTGTTCCCATTATCTATTAATACAAAAGATACAGGTATAGGTTTCACATGAACACAATTAAGTGTTCTGGGATTCCCATTCTTATCCATGTTAGCTATAATGTGTTGTCATCCATTCTGTCCAATGCCTTTGCATAGTCAAGAAAAAAAATAGACTTCAGGTATTCTTTACTTTCAGCCAGGACCCATCTGACATCAGCAATGATCTCCTCAGTGTGACAGCCTCTTTTAAATCTGTCTTGAACTGCTGGCAGTACTCTGTCAATGTACTTGGTTATTTGATAATTTACATATTCTGTTGGTGTTCCTTTCTTCAGCATGGGAACCAATATAGATCATTACCTCTCAGACAGTCAGGGACCTGTCTTCCAAATTTCTGGGTTCATACTGTTGAGCACATCAAGGGATGCATCTTTTTTGTTGAAACAGGTTAATTGGTATCCTGCTCAATCCTGAAGCATTACATTTGCCAATAAATTCAGTGAAGCTTGACTTTCTTCCTTCATCACCATTGGCTTTTGATCATATGGTACTTTTTGAAATATTTCAGAAACTGCCAATTCATTTTGATGCAGTGACTGTTTATTCCCTCTATCTTGTTTTCATAATGCATCGGTTCATTATTTTTGTTCATAGCATGCATCACTAAATACTGTAACTAGAGGAGTGCTTTTGATTTTCCAGTTCTTTTAGCTTGAGAAATGTGAGGCTCTTCTTCCCTTTTTATTATCTGGCTCCAGTTCTCTGCACATTCTGTTCTAATATTTGCTTTGTCTTCCCATGTCGCTCTTTGAAATCTTCTGTTCAGTTCTTTTATTTCAGCATTTCTTTTCATTGTTTTGGCTTTTTGCTGCCCTAGTGCAATGTTTAGTCTCTTCAGACATACATTTTGACATTTCCTTTCTCCTCTGTATTAAAATGGCCTTTAGCTCTCTTCAAGGATGATATCCATGTTATCATCCCACAACTCATCTAGTCTTTGATCGTTGGTGTCCAATGTTTTAAACTTATTTTTTGAATGATGTTTAAATTCACAATTGAAAAATGGGCACAGGATATAAATACACACTTCACCAAAAAAGACATTCAGATGGCAAACACATGAGGTAATGTTCAAAATCCCTAGCTCTAAGAGAGATGTGAATCAAAACAACTATAAGATATCATTTCACACCAGTAAGAATAGTAAAATGTAATAGAACAGCAAACATCAAATGCTGGCAAGGCTGGGTGAAACTGGAACCCTTATTCACTGTTGGTGAGAGTGTAAAATGGTACAACCATTATAGAAGGCAGTATGGTGCTTTCTCAAAAAGTTGCAAATAGAAATACCATTTGACCCAGCAATTTCACTACTGGGAATTTACCCTAAAGGAACCATAACCATCACTTAAGCAGATATATGCACACCTATGTTTATTGTGGCTTTGTTTGCAATAGCAAAGAGTTAGAAACAACCCAGGTGCTCATCAACCAATGAATGGATAGAGAAGCTCTGGTATATTCACACAATGGAATACTATGCAGTATTGAAAAACAAGGAACTCATGAAATATTATGCAAAATGGATGACCCTAGAGGACATTATCCTGAGTTAAATATCTCAGTCACAAAAGGAAAAATATTGCGTAGGGCCATTGTTGAAAAAAGGGACTGACATCGGGGTTGAGGGAAGGCAAAGAAGGAGGGGAGGAATGATGTATAATGCACTGAAACAGATGAGGGAGAGAACTGTTTAAAAGGGATATATGATTGGGTAGAATTGTCATGACAGAAGACCAGAATGAAAGCTGCACAGTGGAGCGGACTTAGGGGGAGGGATTGCAGAACAATGAAAGAGTTTTTCTTTTACTTTTCAAGGAGAAGAGTTAATATGGGTGAGGGGTGGGCAGGGAGAAATGTACAACAATGAGCGACTGGAAACCCTAAGTTTCTGTAAGTTTTCATTAAAATTTAAAAAATAAAAGAATGATGTTTAAATTCAAATGGAATATACTCAAGGTTATAATTTGGTTTTTCTGGATTTGTGTTTTATTTTCTTTAGCTTCAGTTTGAACTTGCACATCAGATGTTGAGAGTCTGTTCCCCAGTCAGCACCTGGTCTACTTTTGACAGCTGATATTGAGCTTCTCCAATAATTCTTTCCCATAGATATAATTATTCCGAATCCTGTGTAGTCCATCAGGTGAGGTCCATGTGTATAGTCATTAAGTCAATATTTTCCAAATATTGGTCCTTCTTACTTGTTCCCAACTTTTGTCTTCCAGTCACCAATTACTGTTAATGAATCTTGGTGGCATGTTCAATGGATTTCAGGCTACCAAACTTGGTAGAAGTATCCATGTCCTTTCCTTTATCAGTAGTTGTTCGTGCATATATTTGAGTGATAGTAGTATTAACAGATCTTCCTTGTATGCTTATTAATAGTATTCTGTTATTCACTACTTCAGGATGGATGTAGAAATGGTATTTTTTATTATCAAGACAACTCCATTCTTCCACACTTTCCCCTTCCTGATGCAGTAGATCGTGTGATTATCTGATTCAAAGTGGCCCATGCTAATCCATCTCAGCTCACCAATTGTTACTAAGGCAATATTTATGTGCTCTATTTTTTAAACAATATGAATTTTTACCACACTCATACTTCCTATGTTTTATGTTCCAATTATTAGTGTCTGCTTGCAATTATTCCTCATTTTTGTGTTTCCCAATATGAGAGCTCAGCTTCCAGTGTTATACCTAATAGTCTGTGTGCTCTATTGTTCAAACTGTTTTCAAAGTCCTATTATTTCATAAGTGGGTGGCCAATTTTTCTTCCTCTTCTGTCTTAATTTGAGAAATCTACTTTAGTACAACATCTGACAAACAATTGCTGTACTCAAAATAGCAAATAACAGACAAGCAAACATATACGTATCAAAGCTATTAAGAACAGCAACATGCAAGGACATTTCTCCAATACCAAAACTGACAGATAATTTAGCAATTTGATGTTGCTTTTTCACCCTTTTCCACCTCCCCTCTCTCACAGCTGACTTTATGTCTCTACGTGATCCCTAACATAATGGCTCATGCACCAGTCACTCCTGTCCATAAGCTCTGTGCTCCCTAGCAAAGATGATACTTGAGGCCTCCAGGCTCCCTCACATGTGTCTGGGTGCTGTAGCTCTACGTGCCTCCAGGCATGATGTGTACAAAATGCAATTATTTTATTACAGGCATCAGTTGTGTCACAAACTCTATAGTTTTCTCTTGCCTTCCTCCTTCATAGTTACCAACTTTAGCATGTCAGTCACAAATCTACATTAATGCTACTTGATTGTGTATTTGACCATTTTCAGACTAAAATTTGATAAAAATCTTTCCTCTTCTTTTGTGTTTGCTTTGGTGGCTATATTTGAATAATTGTCATATTAATAGGTCTTCCTTGTACTTATATGGATATCTTACCACTCACAATATGTACTTCATAATAGAAGTTGAAATTGTCCTTTTTAAAGTGAAAGCAACACCATTCTTCCTCTTTTTCACTGCCACATATATATCGTTTGATTGTCTACTTGAAAGTAACCAATGATGGTCCATCATATTTCACTAATGCTTAGAATGTCAATGTTCACTTGTTCCCATTTTTTAAATTTGTACTTTTCCTACTTTCATGTTCTGTACATTGCATGTTCAAATTATTAATGGATGTTTACAGCTGATTCTCCTTATCTTTATAGATGTCCATTTCAGGCTCTACCTCTACCATAATAGCTACTCATGTACTCTGTTGTTCATAGCATTTTTCAGAAACCATCTATTTCAGAAGTGGATGTCCAGTCCTGCTTCCTAGTCTGTCCTAGACTGGGAGCTCTGCTAAAATCTGTCCATCATAACTGACCCTTCTGGTCATATACCACATAGGTGGTATATCTTCTAGTATGACAGCAGCCAGCAAGTTATCATAGAGAAGGAAACTGACAGACAAATGCAGTACTGTAAAAGCAAATTATAAACAAAGAAATATATACACAACTTAGCTATAAAATAACTAACAATAATCAAATCATTCCCATAATACAACATACTGACAGATAAGTGTGTGCTTCTAAAAATAAATCAGACATAACAAAATCATAATCATGATGAAGGGCTCACCTGAGGCTAGTGGTGGCATGACAAGATTGGACCCTGGGTGAGTCCTGGAATCATTCACCTGAGTCTCATAGGAGGCTCAGCAGGATTATGTTGAAGATTATGTCTCAGCTGGATCTGGTATGCTAGCGCTCCCAATTACACTCAAGCGCCTGGAACCCTGGGACCAAAGTGGAGATAATGACAAATAGGCTTTCTTCTCTTGCTAATCTTTGCTTGTTCTAAGTACAGAAGTGAGGAGCAATGCCTGGATACTGTTAAAGGGGAGGTTATGACACATTTACCACATCAAACACAAAGGCCCTACGGTAGTGTAATATGTTACTTGTTTTTTGCTAACTAGCAGATCAGGGATTTTAATCTACCAGACTCTTTGCAAGAGAAAGATATGCAATCTCCTATATAAAGAATTGTTGTTGTTGTTGTTGTTATGTGCCGTCAAGTTGCCTGCGACTCATAGCGACCCTATGTATAACAGCCCTAAATTCTGCTCT
>NW_006400197.1:127573-160691 GCF_000299155.1 Elephantulus edwardii | reverse complement strand
TCTCTCCAGCTCCATTTCTGTCACCGAGTCCATGTTTTCCAACTACTGAATCTTCCTCTTTGTTCCCGACTTTTGCATTCCAGTCACCCATTTACAATACTAAAAATTCAGGGGAGGTTGCTGCTGGGAGACAGAAATGGCCTGAGGTAGGATTTGTTGTAGTGTGTACTCCTTTTTAATTTCTCATACAACATTTCAGCACGCAGAGTTATGTCATCCTCATAATTCAGGTTATTGATGACTCTTCTACCAATCCTGATGCCACATTCCTCCTCATACACCCAGTGTCTCGGATGATCTGTTCTGCATACAGATTGAAAAGCTATGGAGACAAAATACATACATGATGGACCCCCTTCTTTATTTTGAACCATGTAGTGTCTCCTTGCTCTTTTGTGATGACTGCCTCTTGGTCCAAGTATGTTGTTGTTGTTGTTAAGTGCCTTCAAGTCGCAGCGATTCATAACGACCCTGTGGAGGAAAGTCCTCAACACTTGTGTGTCTTTCATCCTCTCTCCATGTTCATAGTGTTTCTGGAGGCAATCTATTACAGAAGTGGATGCCACTCCTGCTTTCAACTTTGTTTTAATCGGGGAGCTCCACCCAACACTGTCCACCATGGGTAACCAACCATTAATGCATTTGACACATCAGCATTACAGTGTAGGTTTCGCATTAACACAATCAAATGTTCTGGGATTCCCATTCTTCTCAGAGTCAGCCACAGCTTGTTGTGATCCACACAAAAGCCTTTGCATAGTCAATGAAGCACAGATAGACATTCTTCTGGTATTCTCTGCTTTCTACCAAGATCCATCTAACATTAGCTACAATATCCCTAGTAACACGATCTCTTCTAAATCCAGCCTGCACCTCTGGCAGTTCTCTGTTGATGTGTTGTTCCAGTCATATTGGGACAATTTTCAGTAGAATCTTACTTGTATGTGATATCAGTGATATTCAAGGATTTTCACACTCTGTTGGATCACCTTTCTTTGGAATGGGAACAAATATAGATCTCTTCCATTCAGTTGGTCAAATGGTTGTTCTCCAGATTTCTTGACACAACTTAGTGAGCACATCTAGGGAAGCATCTACTAGCTGAAATACGTTTGATTCCCATCAATTCCTGGGGCCTTATTTTTTACCAATTCCTTCAAAGAAGCTTGAACTTCTTCCTTCATCATAGACTCTTGCTCATATATTGTTTCTTGAAATTCTTCTGTGTCTGCCAATTCCTTTTGGTAAGGTGACTCTGTATACTCTTTTCATCTTTTTTTAATACTTCCTGGATTATTTCATATTTTGCACTTCGACAGGGCTTCCACACCCAAGGGTGCTGGGTGATATATGGCCTTAATGACTCTGTGCCTCCTTTGTTTGGGGTCTTTTGTTTCCTGCCTCAGAGGCACCTACTGGCTTAGGCACAAGGGGGTCTCAGAATTGAGGGTCTCAATGTGAGAGGGCTTCTCCAGGAACAGGCATGTGGTGTGAGACAGAGAAAACATCACGATTAAGCCAGATAATCGTCTTCCTACTTTCTGTGTCATGAGCCATTCCTGTCAAGTTGAGGCTGACTCCTGGTGACTCTCCGTTGAGTTTCCAAGGTCGTGAATCTTTATGGGAAGAAACTGTGTCTTCTCTCTACCAAGGAGGGGTAGGGGGATTCGAACTGCCAACTCATCAGTTACTAGCTCAGTACTGCACCACTAAATCTTTCCCAAACCCCAGTGCTGTTGAGCCAATTCTGAAGTCTGCAACTCAACTCTGCACTGGGTTTCTGAGGTTGTAATTGTCAAAATTCACAACCCAAGGCATTAAGACACTTCAGACTCTAGCAGTCGTGCATTGCATTCCCGAGGCTGTGAATCTTAATGAGAGGAGACTGCCCATCTTTCTCCCTCAGAGCCGTGGATAGATTTGAAATACTGGAGATGTGTGGGCTTTTTTTGTTAGCAGTAATCCACTTCCTAAATAACATGCCTCCAGAAACCCTATGAACTTTGATAAATGTTGATAGTTGTAGAAGGGCTCGACTCTGAGGCAATCAACAACAATAACAACAACAACAATGAAACATACTATATTCTGTGCCACCAGAGATTTTTGAAGCTGTAATCAGCAGTCATTAACTCACTAATAAAGTCGTTCATCTACTCTTATTTCTTCAATAGGTATTTGACACTGTGCGGAAGCTAAGTCACCCACAGTTCCTGAGCCATTGATGTTCAGGCCCTGTCTAAATCTTTACTCTTGAATGTGGGTGGGCCTGTCTTAATCAGGCAAAATCCTTTAAGATGGGAACTGGGCCCTTCATGGTTAGATATGTTCTTTCCTGCTAGTGTTAAAGAAGAAAGCTGCCATAAGGAAATGAATTCTTCCAATATTAGGAATAAGTTTGGAAGGAAACTCTTGCCTTCTTGAGCCTTCTTAAGAGAATTCAGTCTGACACCTAGATTGCAGCCAGTTGAAACTTTTGAGCAAAGTATCCAGTTAGTCGGTGTGATGGCTGGAGCTCCAGCAGTCATCCTGGACCATGAGGAAGACACTACACTTAGGACCAATGGAGCACTGAACTAGGAAAAGCCTGGATGCTTCATCCCACCACTAGGTATATATCCCAAAGAAGTAAGTGTTATGACACAGACAGATATATGTGCAACTATATTCACTGCAGCATTATTTACAACAGCAAAGAAATGCAAACAACTCCCATGTTTATCATTGGACTTATGAGTAAAGAGACTATGGTATATTCACCAATGGAGTACTATACAACACTGAAAGATGATAAAGGATTTGTGAAACACTGTGCAACATGGGTGATTCTAGAGGAAATTATACTGCAGAATATAATTCAGTCATAAAAGGTCAATTATGGTATACAATCATTGTATAAAGAGCTGAAGAAAGATTTAAACACAGATTCTTGGATAGTTACTAGGGTTGAGAAGAGAGGTGAAAGGAAATGATATATATGGAGTTGATCACACATTGCTATTAATTATATAAGTTATAATGTTATAAAACAAAATATACATGAATGAAGTAATTTGTAAAATTTTACTCAAATATGTGGTGGGTTGACACAGTGACTGGGGCAATGAGGGTAGGTTTCTTGGAGTCAGTGAGACTGGATCAGAACAGGGCAGGCTTCAGAGCTTCTGTACATAGGGTCACTATGGTTGCAGGAGCAATGATGGCACATAACAACATTTCAGAAATAAAACTTTTAAAAATAAAATAATCTCCCAAACACTGACATGTTCACGCCCCTAGCCTGAAAGGGCTATAATTGTTAGTAACTTTGGCATCAGAGGACAGAGATTGTCTATCAGCCACCAAAGAGAAAAAAATGTTGCCAGCAACCCTATTCATTTCACGTTGTTCCACAGGGCTTTCAATTCTAGTTGGACTCGAACCTCCAATCTTTCCATTAGCAGACAAGTCTATTAACAACATTCATTGTCTGCACCATTCAGGGACATCTCATTAATCAGATGCCTTGTTACCAGATGGAGAACTTAAAGTGAAAAGAGAAAAACAAGGAACCTGCCTAAGATAAGTCAGTGAGAAAGTGACACAGACCCAGACGTCCTTAACAAATCCCACTAAGGAATTTTTACTCCATGAAGATGTCTCCATGGGATTGCAAGACATCTGTATCTAGTTCAGGGCCACTAAAGGAAGGAGCGTGATGTGACATACACTTATTTGTTACTTCTCTCTCAGGCCCTTCACCTTGGCAGAACCAAAGCTGTCACTAACAGACTTCTTCAAATCCACTGCTTCACCATCTAGCATTGGGCCTTATTCTCATGGCCTATAAGGGCTGCTGGAGTTCCAGCCATTGCACTGCTGAGGGAGGTGCCAGAACTAAGTTCACAGATGCTGAGTGGTTTTACCAAGCTCTTAGGACTGGAAGTGAGAGGAGGCCTTATATATTGCTTCTGATTTATCTTTAGCATCTAAATGTCCCCAGTGCATAGTAAGTGCACTAAAGATAATTTGTGGAATGATGATTGAATTATCCACAACTGATGCTACAATCTCTAATTCAGCATCTAGAATTTTCATGTTATACACGACAAAGCTAAAGCAGGGAGAGAAAACTATCAAGAACTAATTGCGTGACATAGGGAACAGCTCTGGTAGCACAATGGTTAAAAAGGTCAGTGGATGGAACCTTTCAGCTGCTTCTCGGGAGACAAATGAAGCCACCTGCTTCTGGAAAGCCTGAGACATCCTGTGGGGCAGCTCTGCTCGTTCCTACAGGGTTGCTATGAGTTAGAGTCAACATGAAAGCACTGGGATCTTGATGTACCAGAGAGACTGGCACTGGAGGCTCAGCACAGAGCTGCGATTTGAACTCACCAGCTACTCTATGGAAAAAAGATGGGGCAACTGCTTCCATGAAGATTAAGACCCCAGCTGAGCTGAATGCCCGGCATTCAATGCAAACTCATGGAACCCAAGAGTCCCAAGTCCTATCTTCATTCCATGGAGCAGCTGGTGGATGTGAATCTCAGAATTTTGGGTCCAGATTCTCAAGGCTGTAAATCTTTATGAGAGGAGACTGACTGTCTTCATTCCATGGAGCATCTGGTGGTGTTGAACCTAGGAGTTTTGGTTAGCAGCACATTGGAAACTGTATAGAGCTATTCTACTCTGGCTTACAGAGTCAGAATTGACTCAACAGAAGTGAATTTTTGGAATTGTGTTCCAACGTCTATTTCTATTATTTTACACACGTTACCTTAAATTTATAAGCCCACTTTGCAGCTGCAAAAATGGAGACACAGAGAAATGACATCGCATGCACAAAGCCCCACAGTGAGGAGACAGCAGGGCTTGAACTCTGCCTGACTCCTAACAGTATACCTCCTCCATGGTCTCACGTGGGCCACCAAAAGGGGATCTTTTCAGTGACAGATGGCTGTGTCTCTGCTTCATAGTTGTTTCTGAGCACCAGTCCTGAGGCCTGGCAAGTTCCATGCCCAGAAGACAAGCTAATGGAGGGAGTGAACTGAGATCTGGTGGGAGGATCCCTGGGTGCATGGGTTTTACCTGCCTGGTACAGATATGCCATGGGAACATGTGGGTTTGGTCCCAGGCCACTGACACAGAGCGAATACTCAAATAAAGTGAGTCACTCCACAATCTGAATAAAGAATAGTGTGAAACACATTGTGTATGAACTTTGTAAGCAAGCCAATATACTTTTTTTTTAATAAAGTGAGTTGCTTGAATGCTTTGGTTTCTCCACGTATGTGAGAGTCAATGTTTACACCATACTATAACCTATTAAAGGAGCCTGGGTGATGTGACGCACCCTAGGTCACGATGCTAACTGAGAGACTTGCAGTACTAAAAGTAAAAGATGGGCCATTTGCTCACAAAAGGATTCACAGCCTTGGAAATGCAATGGAGGGAAACTGAGGGCCCAAATCGACTCTTGGCAGTGGCTTGGCTTTGTTTTCATGACAAAATGCGCTATGTGTTCAGCAACGGCTAATCAAAAGGTTGATGATTCAAGTCCCCAGCGTCTCTGCAGGAGAGTGATGGCCTGGCTTCTCTGGTAAATGCATATAGCCTCAGAAACCCACGAGTAAGAATCAGCTCGGCAGTAGTAAGTTTTGGCTCAGTTTGGGAGTCCCTCAAAGTTATAATAAACTCAACACTCGAAGTCATTGCCATTGAAGCCAACCCATAGCTGATCCTTTCTGGGCTTCTGAGGCTGAAAAGTACATGGCAGGAGATTTTCCATCTTTCTCCTGAAGGGCTGCTGATGGATTTCAACCACCAGAGTGGTATGTCCTTTCAGTTAGCAGCCGACTCCCTACAGATGACACTGCCAGAGCTCCTGAAATGCACAATAGTATGATGAATATGATGAATAAGTTAGAAAGGTTTCTAGAATGGCCAACACAGGATGCAGAGATATGAAGTGCACACACGCTTTTGGAAAGATAATACTAGTTGACTTGCTTAAGACTGAGTTGCCACGAATTTCCATCTGTAGCATGCACAGCATCTGTGGAGCATCGTACAACAAGGGGTGCCAGCATTATGATTGTCACCCTTTCTCTAGGGTCCCCCTTCTGCCTCCTGACCACACACACAGCCTGTCCAACCCTCACCCAAATTGAGCAGCTCCAGGAGCACCCTGAAAGGGAGGCAGAGCATCCCTGGCATCACCTGCTGCACATAGTAGGTGCCCTGTGGACACTCGCTGACTGAGCGCTGAGAGAGTTGATTGGGTAAGTGCCCACCCAGGTGTCCAGTCCTGGAGAGGCTTAATAAAAGAGATGATAAGAAATAGAGCTGCCTTGTTAAGATTCCGCAGGCCTCAGATTCTATTTTAGTGGCAATATCTTTCTCTTTTTTATCTTCTTTATCTTTTTTAAGTGCTGGCAGATAAAGCCCTCCAACTGTCCAATGGTGATGCTGGAGAAAGTGCTTTGGAGCCCTTTTGATTTTGAAGGGCGTATGTTAAAAGCAGTGTGCAGCATAAATATCTGGGTACCAGCCAGGATGGGTGGAGAGGAATCGACCTCTAAGTGGAAGTTAACTTGGAGTGAGAGTCGGGGGTGACTGATTGTTAGGAGGGGAGGTGACACTGAGCTGGCCCCGAGGAGGCTGGGATGTGGCACAACTCGGCCACCACTTATAGGCTATATGTCCTTTCTTCTATTTAGGTCTCAATTTGTCCAGATACAAAGCCAATGGGCTAAATGGGTGAGCCCCTAGCTTCTCTGGTTTGGGGGGTGGTTCACGTGGACTGAGAAGAGGTTGGCCAAGCACAAGATGAGAGAAGGTACTGTTGCCATGGATATGGGCGATTGTGCTTTTGTGTGTCAGGACCAACGGCAGGGCAGTTGTGTTGTTAGATGCCAGCCAGTCAACTACCACTCAGATTGTTGTCAAGTGCCATCTAATTGAGTATGACTCATAGCGACCCTATGAACTTCAGATCTGAACCCTGTCCTGTCCTGTGCCATCCTCATCATCCCTAACATACTCAAGCCCATTGCTGCAGGCACTGGGTCAATCCTTCTGGCTGAGGGTCTTCCTCTCTTTAGCCAACCCTCCACTTTTCCAAGCATCATGTCTCTTTCCAAGGAATAGCTTTTCCTAGCAATATGCCCCAAGCATGTGAGGCAAAGCTTCACCATGCTTCCTTCCAAGGAACGCTACACTTTCCTGAAGACATATCTGTCCTTTCTTTTGGCTGTCCATGGGATATTGAGTACTCTTCTCCAGCACTGTAACTCAAGAGCATAATTTCTTCTGTCATCATAGTCATTGTCCAGCTATCCTACACACAGCAAATGATTGAAAAGACCACAGCCTGAATCAAGGGACTCTATAAACAATAAATTGAAAGCTTGCCCCATCCTACACCACCATCCAGGTCTCTATCATCTCCTCGAAGGTCTTCCCTCAACTTTGCTGACCCTTAACTTTGTCCAGCATGATGACCCTGAATAGGCAAAATACTTCGGAGAAACAAAAATGAGGTTTGAGGCATAGCACTCCCTGACCTTAAAACCTACTAGACAGCAGTGGTAACCAAAACAGCATGGTACTGGTACAATGACAGGCACATAGACCAATAGGACAGAATTGATAACCCAGAAATAGACCCAGCTATCTTTGGTCAGCTGATATCCGACAAGGAAATCAGAGCTATCAAATGGGGAAATTATAATAACTTCAACAAATAATGCTGGCAAAACTGGACTTCCACCTGCAGAAAACTGAAACAGGATCCACATCTCACACCATACACAAAAATCAACTCAAGGTGGATCAGAGACCCAGGAGTAAAGCCTAAAACTGTTCATAAGAGACAAACTGGGATCAAGCTTAGAAGCACTAGTTCAAGGTATAAAGAGACTGCCAAACAAAACCAGAAATGCACAATCTAAAGAGGATAAAATTGATGCATGGACATTCTAAAAATTAAATCCCTGTGTACATAAAAAATATTTTACAACAGGGTGAAAAGAAAACCTACAGACTGGTAGCAAACATTTGGTAATACCATTTCAGACAAGAGTCTTATAACAAAAGCTTACCGAATACTCTTGGGCCTCCACAAGAAAAAGACTGATAACCCAATTACAATATGGGGGGAGGGGAGAAAAAAGAATTTTCACAGAATAAGATATTCGAATAGCAAACAGACACATGAAAAAATGCTCCAAATCAACCACAATGAAGTACCATCTCACTCCAGTAACAGTTGCAAATTTTAACAGGGCAGCAAGTAATAGAAGTTGGAGAGGATGTGATGAGAAAGGAATTGATGGTGCAACCATTCTGGCTATTTCGTGTTTTCTCAAAAAGCTGAACATAGAAATTCCATATGACCCAGCTATTCCACCACTTGGAATATACCCTGAGAATAGGAGAACTGAGACACAAACTGAGATTTGTACACCAGTGTTCATAGCAGCATTATTCACCACTGCAAGAACATGGAAACAGCCCAAATGTCCAACAACATACAAATGGATTCAGAAATTATGGTACATACACACAATGGAATACTATGCAGTATTCAGGAGCAATAACTTTGTAAATTATTACCTAACTTGGGAGGGACTGGAGAGCATTAGGCTGAGTGAACTAACTCAGTCCCACATGGATAAATATTGTATGATACCTTTATTGTAGAATGAGTATAAGGATCCAGGATGGGTAAGAGAGGCTGGAAGCAGAAGGATGTGGATGTGCAGTGGAAGGGGGATTAATCATAAGGTTGTATAATTTGATGGTCGGGGGTTGAGTGAAATTGAAATAATTTGTTCAAATTTTGTAAATAAACTAGGAAGCTGGGGGGGAGCCCCCCACCTCTTGGTCTTTAATCCTCAGTCCACCAGGAAACAGCAATGCTTAACAGAACATCCCTCTGAAGAGAATGCAGTGGCACCTTCCAACCCTGTCAGCCTACCTCCCAGTGCTCTCATGTCCCATGGGTGAATGTAGCCATTTTCCAGATGAGTGGTGCAGATAAGAGATTTTTAATCTTTAGTTTTGAGTCTCAAAGAATTTGAAAAATGTTATGCAAAAATGTACATACATGCACACAGTTTTTCTTCTAGTTTTAGGGAAGTCCTGGTGCCTTTGAGCTATGGTGTTGGAGAAGAGTATAGAACATACCATGGGCTACTAAGAGAACAACCAGGTTTTTCCTGGAGAGGGTGAAACCATGCTGCTCCTTGGAGGCAAGGAGTTTGAAGCCCTGTGTCACATGCTTTGGGTATGTAGCCAGTAGGGCCTAATCCTTGGAAAAAGACATCATACTTGGAAGGGTGAAGGAACAACTCAGGAGAGGAAGACTGTGGATGAGATGGATTAACACAATAACAAAGATAATAAGAGCAGATGTGCCAGAGACAGTGAGAGTGGCCCAGGATAGAGCAGGGTTTGGAGCTGTTGTGCATAGGATTGCTATGAGTTGTAGTCGACTCGATGGCACATACAACAATATTGTCTCCTCTAAGGAGCTCAGAGAATTCTGGTGGCCTCATCCTGGCGAGGGTTGCTGTGCTGCTAGTTCAAAGGCAGTACCCCTGGAGGAAGACAGGCAATCTCCTTCCTCGTGACTGACAGCCTGTGAAATGCTGCTGGAGCATCATCAACGTGTCAGCTCCATCTCCATGCCAATAAGTTGAGTTTAGGAGCCTGGGTGGTGCAGTGGTTAAGCACTTGGCTGCTTACTGTTGTTCCTAAGGGAAAAGATGGGGTAATCTGTGTCTGTTGAAGACTTCAAGCTTGAAAACTTCATGGGGCTGCTCTCCTCCATCCTATAGTTGCTGTTGTTGTTTACCATCAGGTGGGAACCAACCCATACTTGACCCTCCAGCAGGTTTTTAGAGGCAGTTAATCTCACAGGAGGAGGTTGCCCATCCTTCTCCCAGGAAACACCTGGTGGCCTCGAACCATGTGCCTTTGGAATTGCAGCGCAGCTTATTGCCGCTAGGCCACCATCCTAAGGACTGTCATAAATCAGAATTGACTTCTGGCTGTGGGTTTCATATGGGCTCCTCTGATCTCAGCGAAGGGATTTCTAAAATACAAGATGTATGAGTGCACTCTGTATCAAAAAAGCACCCTGAGTGGTGGAAATGGGTAACATACCCAGCTGCTCAAAGGTGGGAGGCTCAAATTCACCCAGAGCCATATCAGAAAAAAAGGCTTAAAGACCTGCTTTCAAAGTATCAGCTATTGAATGCTTCCTGCAGGGTAGTTTTACTCTGACACACTTGGGGTCACCATGAGTTAGGGCTGACTGGACATTGGAGAGATACTGGGTATCAATGAGAGAGGAGAACCCATCTTGTCCTCGCTAAAATGGAATTAATTAACCCCCCACCCCAATAAATGACAAGTGATGACGAGGAGGTATGTTGATTAGAACTCTTACCCATTGCCCTTGGGACTGTAAAATGGAAGAACCACTGTAAAAAACAGTATGTTGCTTTCCCCAAAATCTAGAAATAGCACTATCTCATGATTCTGCAACTCCATTCTCAGGCAGAAAACCTAGAATCTTAGTAGAAATGACACAAACAGACATACGCACAAGGCTCGGAGGCTTAGATCCACCAGCAGCTCCATGGGAGAGGGAAGGGCAGTCTCCTCCTTTTAAGATTTACAGCCTCTGAAATGAATCAGAATCAGTTCCAGGGCTGTGGGCTTATGCTTTTTGTAGTATTATTCAGGATAACAAATAAACATAGGAATGGGCTCAGTGTCCTTCAAGGATTGAATGGATGAACAAACTTTGATACATACAAGGGTTTGGATGGATAGATAAGGTGTGTATACATAACTGCAAAGAACAATGGTGAATCTTAAAAACACATAAGGATGGATAGAGCTGGAAGGCAAGATACTGAGGAAAATTAGTCAGCCTTGTAGGGAAAAGTGTTGTATGATCCCAAGAATCCAAACAGGGAGGAAGAACAGAGAAACCTGAGGAGGAGGAAGAGAAAGAGAAAGAGGAACAAAAGGAAAGGTAGCAGCATTAGTAACAAATTTCAAGTGGAGCAGGCTTGCAGGAGGTAGTGTGGCTCCTGAAGGCTTGGGAATGGGATTGGAACCCCGCCCTGCACCTTCCCAGCTGTGTAACCAGGTCTTCCTCAACTTCAGAACCAAGCCCACTGCTATTGACCCAATCAGACACCGGACAACCCTCTGTCAAGTTTCTGAAGCTGAAAATCTTTACAGGAGCAGCCCGCCAATCTTCCTCCCAAAGGGCTGTTGGTGGAGTCAAACTGCTGACGTTTTGGTGCACTACACCTTTGGGGCTCCTCTCACCTTCAGAAGGGGTTTTCATGCGATTTGGGGTTACTCCATGTTGGAGGCCTATGTGGGGAGGATGCTCTCTGCTGCAGGAAGTCGTTTTGTTCAGAGAACATATCTTGCGGCCCCACTTCCCTTAGTGCTTAGCTTGCAGGTCTTGGACTGGCAGCACAAGCTCAGTCTTAGAGCTCCTGAACCACGGAATCACATTTACGTTTTAACTCAATCCCCAGGTGATTCATAAACTTAAAAAATCCCCCACTGTCACCTCACCCATTCTGACTCACATCAACCCCCACAGGACAGAGGAGATGTGTCCCAGAGGTTTTCCAGGACTATGTAATGTTCATAAATGCTGTCATATCTTTCTTCAGCTGAGCTCCTAGTAGACTTGAACCTCTGACGTTTTGGTCAACAGCCAAATATTTTAGCCACTGTGCAACTGGAGATTCCTGAGCTGATTTGCAAGCACATTGAAATGCAAATGCCAGTAGCACTGGAGAAGCATTTAATGCTGTTTGCCAACCCCACAGGTGAGCCTAAGCCAAACCTCACTGATGTAGAGGATCTCCCAACTAAAGCAGGAAGCCCTTCTCTTCCCTGTCAGCACCCTCTCCTGCCAACCAGCCTCCTGCCCCCTTCCCAAAGCCCCAGCATCCAGGTACCAGTTGTCACTAGGTGAATACGAAGCCAGCAATCACTCAGTGAGCCTGTAACACGATGAGGCTGGTGGCCAAGATTGACCTCAGCGTGGGGTGCTGGTGGGCATGTGCCATGAACCCCTCTGCCTGGAACATAAAACTCAGCTCCGCACAGGAAAAATCAGTCATAGCAATTATCACTTACTAAGTCTTACCATGTGTGTAACACCCAGCGGGGGCGCAGGCTGCATTATCTAATTTAATCCACATCACAATCCTGGAGGCAAGTACTGGTATCCTAGTCAATGGCTAAGCAAACGGAGCACAGGGTGGTTAAGTCACTTGTCCAAGGAGGTAGAAGGGTTGGGATGGGAACCAAACAACTCATAGAGGGTGGATGCTTAGCCACAGCCTCAGTGGACCTTAGACTGGGCATCATTCACTTCAGATGGTGTCTGTGGCCTGAGCTGACCCACTTCAAAGTTCCATTTTTACTTGGCTTGCAAAATGTTAACCAGTTCCTTGGGCTGTCATTTAAACTTTTTATCAGCAACTTGGATTTCTCTTGGAAATGCTGGTGACCTGACATTGCCCGCAGTGACCACTCACGAGAGGGGGTGATGAGCCAGGCTCCGTCCAGTTTAAGAAGTCCCACCACTCACACCTTAGGATTCTACTAGCTCCGCTGGGCGTTGGGGGTCAAACCCTCCCATATTAGTAATAACCCATTGTCTTCAAGCTGATTCTAACACCCACCACCTTGTAGAACAGAGTGGAACTGCCCCATGTGGTCTCCAGGACTGTAATATTGGGGCGGGGGAGAGGCAAAGGAATAAACAGATCTGTCTTAGAATTATTACTGCCAGAGTGCTTCTTAGAAACAAGGATTTGTTGCTCTGTTTAAGTCCATGGTTACAGCCAATATGTCAATCTATCTTGTCGATGGATTGCCTCTTTTTTTTTTTTAAAAGCATAATAAGTAGCCTTCTCAAGAGATTATTTCCTTCTGATAAAATGGTCAAAGTGCACAAGGTGAAGTCTCATCATCCTAGCTTTTAAGGAGCATCTGGGCTGCACTTTCTCCAGTTCAGGCTTCTAGCCTCTAGCCTCCACTCTGGCTCTTTCTTTCCATCTCATCCTTTGAGCTGTGGCCAAATCTATCTTTCAGGAGTGAAAAATGGACTCCACTCCCGTGGCTTAAATATCTTCAGTGGCCCCTCAGTGGCTCAGGCTGAAGCCCAAGTGGCAGAACATGGTATTGCAGCCCCTCCCACCCCGCCTTCCACTACCTCTGCACTTCACTGGTCCCCCTTGGTGTGCTCTGAACTCCAGACTTTGCACCCACCTCCAGCCTCTTCTCTTGCAGTGCCCTGGAATGCCTGCTCTCATCAGCTTGGCCTCCTTAAATTCCCTTAAGTGTCTCCATGCCCCGTATGATTTGTCTTTCATGTTTCCAAACAGACCTTGTTCCCTCCTCCACTATTCCGCAGCCTTTGTTATTTATGGGGGTCTTAGAGAAGATCCAAACCCAGAGCAACCCCATGTGACAGACTAGATCTACCCCAGAGGGTTTTCTAGGCAGACATCTTTATGGAAGGATTTCTGGTGGGGGAAGAGTGTAAAACCTTTGGTTGCTAAGCCAAAGTCAGTGTTCAAATCCACCAGCAGCTCCATGGGAGAAAGATGCAGTTTCCTCGTGTAGAGATCTACAGCCTTATAGATGCTGGGAAGGTTTGAACCACCAACCCATACATGCTAGGTGAGTCTATTCCTTAGAGAAGGACATCATGCTTGGAAAGCTGGAGGGATGACAGGGGAGAGGAAGACCCTCAACCAGGTGGATTGATACAGTGACTGTAGCAATTGCCTCGAGAGTGTCAGAGATGCTGAGGATGACACAGGATAAAAAAGAGTTCAGATCTGTTGTCCTTAGGGTCGCTGTGAGTCTACTTGACTCAAAGATATCTAATAATAACAACAAACCACGACTGTAGAGTTTATTCTGACTCCTCATGACCCTGAAGAGCAGGCTAGAAGCTCCCTACAGGGTTTCCAAGGCTGTAATCTTTATGTAAGAACACAACTGCATCTTTCTCTCACAGAGCAGCTACTGGATTTAAACTGCGAACCTTTTGGTGAGCAGCTGAGTTCTTTTCTCTTCGTATTGTTGCCTCTATGACTTTGCCTCTTATCCCTCATTGGCATCCAGTTAAATCTTCCCAAGTGAAGATATGGGAGTTTTCAATTGCTTCCTAAGCCTGTGAAATATGGAAAACGAAGAAGGAAATCCAAAGAAGAATTGATGCTTTGAATTGTGGGCTTAGTGAAGTGTTTAGTGCTCCAATAGCCCAGTGGTCAAAGGGTTGTGCTGCCAATCCAAAGGCAGGTGGTTTGAATCTACCAGCTGTTCTGTGGGGAAAAAGATAGAATAAGATATATTTTATTACATGATTTTACAGACTCTGAAAACTATAGAGGGTCAGCTATGTGTCAGTTCTGACTTGATGGCAATGACAGAGAGAGAGAAAGAGGTACGTGGAGTATTGAGAATCCCATGGACTGCCAGACAAATCTATCTTGGAAGATGTACAATAAGAATCCTCCTTAGAGGCAAAGACGGTGACACTCCATCTCACATACTTTGCGCCATGTGATCAGGAAGCACCAATCTTTAAAAGATTGATTGCCGACTTAGAAACTAACTCCACAGCTGTTTGACTCTGTCCTGAAGAGTTGCTATGTTTGAGAGTTACTGTGATTGGGATCCACCACATTGGCCTCTGATTTTATGAGGCAGAATCGACCAGACAGCACCTAACCACCGTAAACCATCTAGGTCAATGCCAATGCTAGCATTAAGCAGATACTGATTGCTCCCTGGTTGACTTCGCTCCCATCGATTTTGTGTAGAACTCTGCTCCATGGGGCTCCCTGTCCACAACCACTTCTACATGTATACTTCAGCACCATTGATCATGTCACTCGTGTCTAACAACTGTTCTCGTTATCCCTTCCCCAATTATTCCACCTTCATGAGCGTAAATCCAATGCCCCCTAAGTGAACGCTCTCACTGCCCCACTCCCTCCCACCTCTGCTAACCACCAACAAACTCTGATTTTTATTGTAAGACCAGCCAGTGTTTGTCCTATGATTTGTGCTCAGCATGTTTTTAAGTTTGTCTATGTCTCCATGCTTCCCGACTAAATCAAGCCTGGAAGCAGGAACGGCATCCACTTCTGAAATGGCTTGCCTTAGGAAACTCTATGTGCGCACAGTGTTCAGGCTGTTAGTTCATAGGGTCGCTATGAGTCGTCTACGACTCGAGGGCATCAAACAACAACAACAACGATGTCTCCATACCTTTTCAACCTGTATGCAGAGGAGATTATCCGGGAGGCTGGGCTCTATGAGAATTGTGGCGTCAGGATTGGTGGAAGATCTATTAACAATCTGCGTTATGCAGATGATACAACCTTGCTTGCTGAAACTGAGGAGGACCTTATGCAATTGCTGCAGAAGGTCAAGGACTGCAGCCTTCAGTATGGACTGAGGCTCAATGTCAAGAAGACAAAGATTCTCACCACTGGACCAATTGGCAGCATCAGGATGGATGAAGAAGACATTGAGACTGTTCACAGCTTCAGATTGCTTGGCTCCACGGTCAACACTCTTGGTTTCAGCAGCGAGGAAATAAAAAAACGTATTGCGATGGGAAAGTCTCCTGTTAGGGACCTCTCTAAAGTACTCAAGAGCAACAGTGTACCTCTGGAGACTAAGGTGTGCCTGATACAGGCCATGGTCTTTGCAATCACTTGTTATGCATCAGAGAGTTGGCCAGTGACTAGGGAGGACAGAAGGAGAATTGATGCCTTTGAGCTGTGGTGCTGGAGAAGAGTATTGAATGTACCATGGACTGAAAAGAAAACAAACAGATTCAACCTGGAGAGGGTTAAACCAAGCTACTCCTTGGAGGCAAGGACTCTGGGGCTTCATCTGATATACTTTGGGCATGTTGCAAGGAGGGACAGGTGTTTGGAGGAGGACATCATGCTTGGGAGGGTGGAGGGACAGCGCAGGAGGGGAAGACCCTCAATGAGATGGATTGATTCAGTGGGGTAATCGGGATGGGGGTGTCAGAGGCAGTGCGATTGGCACAGGATAGAGCAGGGTGTAGGGCTGTTGTACATAGGGTTGCTATGAGTCGCAAATGACTTGATGGCACATAACAACAACAACAACAACGTGTGTCAAGACTTCATTGCTCTTTATGGCTATGTAATATTCCACTGTGTGTGTGAGTGACATTTTAATGTTAATACGCACATCTGCTGATTGTGCACTAGGGTTGTTTCAATGTTTTGGAAGCTGTGGAAAGTGCTGAAACAAACATAGGGATACAATTTGCTCCAAAGGGGTTTTAGTGGCTGATTTTTCAGACGTAGATTGCCAAGCCATCTTCTGAGGATGCTTCTAAGCCACAACTTTTCAATTAGTCACCAAGGACGTTGACAGTCTGCATCACACGGGGATCCTGACCAGATAGACTATCATAGAATGAATCCTTTGCTATTATCATTTTTAAGGTAAGTACTGCTCTATTAAAAAAAAAAATCCACCCCCCCCCCCACCAGACTCACAGCTGTCCAGTCAGTTCCAATGCACAACAACCCCTGTGGTTTCTGAGGCCGTACATCTTGACAAAAGAAGACTGCCCATTTTTCTCCCAGGCAACTGCTGTTGGAGACACACAACCTGCTGTTAGCAGCACATGCTCTAGGGATTACACCATCAGAGTTCCCTGCTATAAAACTCAACAACTCATTTCCATCAAATCATAATTGGCATATTGCTCACCCCACAGCGTGTCCCCAAGGCTGTAAATCTCACAGGAGGAGCATGCTCATCTTTCTCCCATACTGGATTACAACCAGCAGAGAGGTGTCACCTTGTGTATCTTGCGCCTAACTAGGCCCCCTGATCTCCCCTGCCCTGCTATAAAGGGTACTTGATATTTTTTGGGTGTTAAACAGTATTTAAAGGAATCCAATCAGAATGTTGCTCCTCTGAAGTGAAAATGTTGAAGTATCATCTCAGATATTTTGGTGACCAGTCCCTAGAGGGGGCCATTCTACTTGGTAAATTAGAGAGGGTGAGTGAAAAAAGAGGAAGACCCTCAAAGAGATGGATTGACACAGCGGACACAACGGTGTCCTCAAATGCAGCATTGATTGTGAGGATAGTATGGGGCAGGTGATGTTTCATAATGCACCTAAAGGTCCCTGCGAATCAGAACTGCCTTCATGGCACTTAGCAACAACAAAGCTGTGCTATTCCACACTCAGAACTCGGCCCTTGAGTTAGATTCTCAGAAGCAGAGTCACTGTGGATGCATATATTACACTTTAAATGCTTCATGCAATTCTGTAAGCGTCTCTCCATCTATACAGAATTGCACTGCTAGTCCAAAGGCTGCCCCTCTCTATGGGATCCTCCCAGCCACTCCTTTCCATGCCGTTTACAGCCCATTGAAAGCCTGCTGGAGGGTCACTATGCCTCTGTTGAGTCTGTTGAGTCTGTCCTACAAGCAAGTCCCAGGTCAATTCTAGGACCAGGACTCCCCTCCCTGGAGGGAGAGCAAAGAGTCACAGCAGAGCCAGGCTGCTTTTTATCAATCAGCCAGCCAGTGGAAGTAAGAATCCGATCTCTCAACAGTCAATTCCAATGGTGTAAGCAGAGATGGCCAAGAAATATGGAGCAGAAAAAAAAATAGGCAGAATGATGCTGGGGACCCTAGTTGCCCAACCCCTTGAATTAGGAATTTTTGGGAAAATAAGATCCGTTTTATGGCATGAAATAGATGCATCTCAGGGGGTGCAGGAGGTGTACGTCGAAGACCTGATGGGTTGCAGGTCAGATTTCCCATTTGGGTTTTTGGACATCCTGGCCTCCCTCTCACTCTAGCCCCTTGTAACATTTGAGTCACCTATCCACAAATTCGACGAAAGTAGAGACTTTAAAAAGCTTATTTCTCAAATCCTCATAAGGTGTTTCAGACATCAAATAGCTCTTTCATGATTTAAGTGTAAATGATTTGGAAGCAGATGGCTTACATTTTCCTTGAATTCCTCCTGGTTTAAAAAGTGAAAGTGGAGGTAACCCCTCAGCAGACACTGGACCTCTAGGCGGTTCACCCCAGAGGCCACTTGATCCTGGGGCAGGGAGCCGGAATGCTGGACATTTTGGGGGCCAGGGTAGGAGACCCTCAAAGGAGGCATGTTCTGTTTAAATCCTAGTCTTCTTGGACTAGGAGGGTCTTGGTTCAGGTTTAAGGAGACAGATTCCGTGTATTGATAACCTCCCCACCCTCCAGTGCTGTTGTGTCTATTCTAGCTCATAGTGACCCTGTAAGTGGACTAGAAGAAGCTGTGCTGTTGTCTCCAAGACACATGGTTCAAATCCACCAGCTGCTCCATGGGAGAAAGTTTGGCAATCTCCCCCGCTCCCTACCCTCCATGCGATTTACTGCCTCTGAAAACCTCTGGCCAGGTATGAGTCAGTAGACAACAACAAGAACGACAGCAACGAGACAGAGTGGAAGTGCCCCGTAGGATTTCCAAGGCTGAACAGCTTCTCGAAGCAGACTCCCACACCTTTTTTTCCCATGGAGGAACAGATAGGTTTGAATAACTGATCACTTTTGACTAGGAGGTAAGTGCTTTAACCCCTGTGGCACAAAGGCCCCTTATGCTTTAATCCTCAAACCCAAACCCACTGTCGTCAAATCCAATCTGACAGCCCTCCGTCGGGTTCCTGAAGTGTTAAAGATTTACCATTGGTGGAAGTTGCCCATCTTTCTCCTACAGAGCCACTGGTGGGATTCAACTTTCAGCTTTCACGGCAGCCGAGAAACAGGTCGCTCACTATGCTACCAGAGCTCCTTAGGCTCAGAGAACCAAGATTTTCTCCATGGCTAACTGTAAATCCCATGGCCATACCCAGGACCTTCTGAATCAAAACCTCTGCACAGGAGCCTTTGGAATCTGTATGTTCAAGTGCTTTGCTATCAAGTTGGGTTAACCAGGAGTATAGACTAGGCAGAAAGACCTGGCAATCTACTTCTGGAAATAAGCTCAGGATATTTCTATGCATCACAGTGGTCCAATCCACTGCCAATGATGAGATGACGATGGCTGGGGAAAGGGTAGCATTTAATGTTGTTTTAGATGAGAGTTGCCAAAAGGGAGGCAGGGTCCTGGCCATGCTCTGAGAGTGCATATAAGCAAGCTCACCAAGAGCCAGAGCCAACCCAGCAGGGCAATGAGGTCCTAGCATCCTGTTAGACAGGGACAACTCTACTGCAAGCTGCCCCTGGCATTCCCATGTTAAGGTTTTCAGCTACTTACCAAAAGGTTAGCAGTTCAGATCTGCCAGTTGCTCTGCAGGAAGAAGATTTACCATCTAGGAGACATTACAGAGCTTTTCCACCTAATGCTACAGGAGCTGGGGCTGACTCAACTTCAGGGAGTTTGCCTGGTGTGAGATGAACTCAGAGACAGATGTCCACCTGTCCTCCCAAAGCAGAAAGGCAACAGGAAGTCATTCCTAGTCAACACACCTCTCCTGCAGAGGGCCAAAGAAAGCTTCTGGCCAGACACAGAAAGAGAAGCCAAGACCAAACTCTTGGCATCAAGTCACCCCAACTCACAGCGACCCTCCATCTCCCTGATGCAGGCCATGATCTTTCCATCACTTGCTATGTATCTGAGAGCTGGAGAAAATTGATGCCTTTGAGCTGCGGTGTTGGAAAAGAGCACTGAATATCCCGTGAAGAGGCAAAAGAACAAACAGGTATGTCTTGGGTGTGTTTCTAACAGAGGCTATTCTTTGGAAAGGGACATGCTTGAAAAAGTGGGGGTGGTCAATGAAAGAGAGGAAGACCCTCAACCAGATGCATTAACACAGTGCTGGCAGCAATGGGCTCCAATTTGTTAGAGATGAGGACGGCACAGGACAGGACTCAGACTTGTTGTTCACAGGGTCATTAGAACAATGACAAATATTTTTTTTTTTTTACAAATATCTTAAGAGGAGCAGACTTTCTCACTTTTCTCTGTTGTAGCAGTTAATGAATTCCTGTCAGCAGCCCCACACATAACCCTCTATGCCAACAGGGTAAGTTGTTGTTGTTGTTATGTGCCATCAAGTCACCTGTGACTCATAGCGATCCTATGTACTACAGCGCTAAACTCTGCCCTATCCTGTGCCAATCTCACCATCTCTGACACACCTGCCTCCATTACCCAAGTCACTGAATCAATCCATCTCATCGAGGGTCTTCCTCTCCTGCGTTGTCCTTCCACCCTCCCAAGCATGACGTCCTTCTCCTAGGACTGGTCCCTCCTTGCAACATGTCAAAAGTATGTCAGACAAAGCTTCAGAATCCTTGCCTCCAAGGAGCAGCCCTGCTTCCCCCTCTTCAGGACAAATTTGTTTTCCAAGCAGTCCATGGTATATTCAATACTCTTCTCCAATACCATAGCTCGAAGGACCAGGGTGAGAGGAAGAAGAAAAATGTTTGGTTTTCTCCTGCTTCTCGATGCTTTCTATCCCCCACCCCTTCTTTCCCACCATGATGCCTTTTAGGTGTGAAACTGCCTGGGTCAGCATGTTCCAGACCTCTCTCAAGAGTATGGGGTGCAGGGCCTTGGTTCCAGGGGTACATGAACCCACAAAGAGTTAATCCCCAAGTTACCAGGAGGCAAATAAATTCCACCCCACCCAATATACCTCAGTAATCTTCAGTCATAGTTTGTTGCCTGCAAGGCCACTCCCTGGCCCTATCTCTCCAGCTTCTGTCCTTCCCATGCTGCCATATTTCACCTTCTGAAAACAGATGACCTCAGGGTCAGAGAAATGAAAGGCCCATTCAACAGGTCTGCAAGGGACTCCAGGTCAGCCCAGGATTCTACTGGGGCTCAGAGCGCTCACGCTGGAAGAGCCCAGGTGGGTGGAGCCTCTGTAGCTGTATTTGCATAGTGTCTCCCATGATACTTTTGGACAGCCCAGTCCAGCTAGGAGAAAAGGAGATTATATGAGGATACATCTAGTTATTGAGGACTGTAAAGGTGAAAGAGTAAGCAAATAGGATTAATGCCCTCATGGGGCTTACTTTTGAGGGAAAATAAGGCCGACATATCTAGCTGTTATATGCTGTCAAGTTGCTCACATAGTGACCCAAAGTACAGCAGCGCTGAACCTTGCTCTATCTTAAGCCAACTTTATTGTCTTGGACACACCTACCCCCACTACCCCAGTAACTATCAATCCATCTCATCCAGGGTCTTCCTCTCTTGCACTGTCCCTCCACCCTTTCAAGCATGATGTCCACCTCAAAGAACTGGTCTCTTCCTGCAACATGCCCAAAGTACATCAGATGGAGTTTCAGAATCCTTCCCTCCAAGGAGCAGTCTGGTTTCACTCTTTCCAGGTTGGATGTTTGTTCTCTTTGTGGACCATGGTATGTTCAATACTTCAGCACCACAGCTCAAAGACATTAATTCTTCTTCTATTACCCTTAGTCATTGTCCAGTTAGTTGTTAAGTGACATCACATGGGCTCCAACTCATAGAGCCTCGTGTACAACAGATTGAAATCCTGTGCCATCTTTAATGTCTCCATCTATTGCTACAATCACTGTCACTCCATCTCACTGAGGGTTTTCCTCTCTTCTGCTGACTATCTGTCCAAGCGTTTTGTCCTTCCCCACGGTCTAGTTCCTCCTGACACTATGCTCGAAGGGTGGGAGATGAAGTCTCACTTCCCTTTCCTCGAAGGAGCACCCTGGTGCACGTCCTCCGAGACAGATCTCTTTGTTCTTTTGGCAATCCATGCCATATTCAATACTCTTCATCAACAAGTCCATGGGACACAGTAATCACCACACCTAGACTGTTGCCTCAGAGTAGAAATCCTCCATGGGGGATTCGCGGTTGTAATCTTTATGGAGTTCTGGTGATGTGGATTGTTATGTGTTGAGCTGGCAACCAGAAGGTCTCTCCAGTTTTAATCCAAGAGCCATCTCTGCAGGAGAAAAATGAGCAACTCTTCCCATAAAGTCTCAGAAACCCAACGTTGGGTCACCCTCAAAAGAACTGGGTTTATTATTTATGGAAGATTGCCAGATATTTCTTCTGTGTTATGATTGACTGGGTTCCCCAACCTGAGTTAGTAGCTGAGTTGAACACAAACCATTTGTGCTCCCCAGGGCATCTGGCATTGTAGTTTTAGGGGCTTGCCTTAAGTATTTTTATGTTTCTAATCAGAAGGAGGGGAAATATGGAACTTTTAGAATTACAGAAATATCTTCATTTTTTTCTCACATCAGAAAAAAGAAGGGGAGGGAAGTCTATCAAGCCCACAGAAATCTATTAAATTCTAGAGAATCGGGGAGAGGGGTGGGAAGCCAAAGCATTTCATATTACATCAAACTAATATTCAATGTAGATACAGTTATTGTATGTAGAAGGGCAGGCACCAGGAAGGCAAGGGAGTTGGGTGCCTTTGAGCCAATAAGGGCCTGCTCTCCACAAGGTTTTCAGTGACTCATATTTTGGAAGGTGATCACCAGGACTTTCTTCCAAGGCACCTGCTTTAACTTTCAACCTTTTCGTTAACCACCAAGCCCGTAACTGTGTGGACCCTCCAGGAACTGCAGAGAGTGCTGAGTACTTTACAGGGCTGTAAAAGTCCAATGCAGGCCTTAAAAAAAGCATTTATAGGAAAGCAAAACCCTTATCAAAGACAGAACATAAATATCTAAACCAGATCAAGGTGTGGGCAGGGGTGGCTTTGGAAAGGGACACACATGGGAACCTGGGACACTCAACATCCAGAAAGTTCTACACACATATACCCCCACAGCACACACACACTCTGGGACCATGTGAAGACCCCAATCTCTGCTAATCACCTCATTTTAAGGTGTAGAGGCCCAGGGGTTTGCCCCAGAAAGCTTTGAGGGTCTTTTTGGCTCTGGACTCCAGTCAAGCTCACACTTTTCTCTAAGCTGTCTGCCCATGATTGTGATTTCAAATTTCTTCAAGAAAACCTATGGAGCTGTAGCCTTGGACAACACTCCAAGTTCTGCCCGTCCAATAGGAGAGTTGACTTGCAGGCAGGATGTGGGGAATAGATGCTAAATGAAACTTCTCAGTGATGTTCAGCTTAGGTTCTGCCAACTTAAATGGGCTACTCATTCATTTGTCAAACACTTAGCAAGTGCCTCCTGGGCACTGGAAACTGTCCCTAGTGCTGGGCTTAGGACTTTGAACAAAAACCTCCACTGTAGCTCATAGTGACCCTGTTGGACAGAACAGACCTGCCCCCTGGGGACTTCCAGGATATAAACACATCAATGGGAGCAGGCTGCCTCATCTTTCCTGTGTGGACAGGCTGGTAATGGGTTTCAAATGCTGACCTTTGGCTAGCAGTCAAAATGCTTTATCCTCTGCACCACAAAGAGGGCTCCTCTATTCACGCTATTAAACAAGCACACTAGGTCCTCCCAGATCCAATGCACTGTCCCACATGCGAGAGACAGAACTGTGGACAACAGAGCCCCGAGTTCCCATCCTCAGAGTTAACTGTCAAGGAGAATATATTCCAATTTTTGTTTCCACTTTGCAGTGACAGAACATACTTTGAGCAATGGTGTAGATCTTAGCCTGGGAAGCTCAGGGTGATGTGTGTATCTGTTGTTGTTGGCGTGTGCTGTGGAGTCAGAACTAACTCATACCTGATCCTCTAACAGGATTTCAGAGGCTGTGAACAGCATGGGTAGAGATGGCACAGCTTTTCCCTTCGGAGTACCTGGTGGATTTGGACCTTTGGGTTTGGAAGGGCAACTCCTTATCCCCTCAGACACTAGAGCCCTCGTGTATGTGTGTGTGTGTGTGTCTATGTTGTTGTTGTGTGCTGTCGAGTTAGAACCAATTCACAGCTGACCTTCCAGCAGATTTTCATAGACAGTTAATTATACAGGAGAGATTCCTTATCCTTCCCCCAAGAAGTTGGTGAAAGCAGATTACAGTACAGTTTCTTATCATTAGGCCACCAGAATTCCCTTATGTCTGTCTATAGCTATTAGATATAGGTCTACATACACACTTAGGCAGTTGTTATGAGGGGCCATACCTTAGAATGGGACATCATGCTTGGAAAGATGGAGGGTAAGTGTAAAAGATGACCCTCAATGAGATGGACTGACACTGACTGCAGCAATGTGCTCAAGTATTTTAGAGACAGTGAGGATGGCACAGGATAGGACAGGGTTCAGATCTCTTGTTCATAGGGTTGTTAGGAGAGGTACTGGACTCAACTGCAAAGAACAACAATGTATCAGAGATGTGAGGATGGTTCATGGTTTAGCTCTGTTGTTTATAGAGTCTCTATGGGTCATACTTGACTTGATAGAACCTAACAACAACCATAGTGTATGTAGGTGTGTATAGCTGGTATCTGTGAGTGTTCAGTCACTAAGTTGGTGCTTTGAGTCTGCCCAGAGGTGCCTTGGAAGAAAGGCCTGGCAAGCTATATCTGAAAAAGATCAGGCACCATCGGCCTCATGGAGCAGTTTTCCTCTGGCACACGTGGGTCGCCATGAGCCTGGTTTCAATTCTTGACAATCCAAGTGACTTAAAATAAAGAACTGACATTAAAAAAAAAGAAAAGAACTGACCTGGATTTCCACTAGAGCAGTTAACCCTTTCAGAGCCAAACTATTTTCCCTTTTGACTTTTTTGTGGCTGCCATGTGTTTTCAGTAAGGGAAGGCATGTTCAATCACAGGTAACATGGTGTGTGTGTGTGTGTGTGTGTATGCTTTTTGTTTTTAGGTACAATGGATAATGGTGCAATTTTGTGGGGTACAATGATAAAGCTGATAGCAAGCAGGACTTTTGGGGTGGGGTACCAGGCTAACGCTGATGGCAGGCAAGACTGGTGGGATGAGGCCCAGTTCTTCAGATTCATGGAGTTATACAAAATCCTGCTAGGTGGCAGCATCTACAATAACTGGGGTAGCTGCTCCCTAGGAAACTTCTTGCTGTTATTAGGTACCTTTGAGTCTAGTACAACTTATATCAACACTATAGACAACAAGTCTGAACCCTGTCCTATCCTGTGCCAACCTCACTAGCTCTGACATCCTAGAGCCCTTTGCTGTAGTCACTGTGTCAGTACGCCAGGTTGAGGGGCTTCCTCTCTGTCTCTGTCCCCCTACCTTTCTAAGCATGATGTCCTTCTTCAAATGCATATCCTTTCTTAGCAACGTGCCCAAAGAATTCGAGATGAAGCCTGGCCATTCTTGCCCCCAAGGGGCATTCTGGCTGCACTTTTCCCAAGATGTATCTGTTTGTTTCTCAGGCAGTCTATGGAATATTTACATGGACTTCTCTAACATCACAGTTCAAAAGCATCAATTCTTCTGTCATCTTTATTTATTGTCCAGCTCTCAATAGCATAGCAAGTGATTGGAAAGACCATGGTCTGAATCAAGCACACCTTAGTCTTCAAACTAACATCATTACTTCTCAGTAGTGGGCAGAGGTCCCTGATGGCAGACTTTCCCAGTGCACTATGTCTCCTATTCTTCATACGTTTCCTAAGAAACTTTAGAGGCTGGAAAAGCAGGTGGGTGTTCTTGTCCCACGAGTCGCACAAGGTTTAAGGTCCTTTCCCAGCATGTGTTTTCTTTCCATGTGGACAGAGCTGGCCCTTGATAGCACAGGATGCCCCTGAACCTTTATACCCCATCTCCCTGTACTGCTGTTTTACACTGCCTTCTGTGCTTTCCCTCCCAATAGCACACACACCTGGATTTCTCTGGAAACTGGATGTCCTCAAGGAATTCTATCCACTTTACCGGTATTCCCTTTCCTGGAGAGTAGAGACTTGAGGAGCTAGGTATACAGGGGGACACGAGAAGCTGTGTTTCTCACCAGGTCATAATGAGGCTGCTGGTCCGGGGACTGTATTTTCTGATGCAAGATTACAAGCAAAACTTAACACAGTTCCTGATAGTGACTAGATATCTAGCAGCTATTATCATTCTATGATGGTTCTTGTTTTCTTCTGCTCAGAATTAATATCCTATGTCTCTGGTCAACCTGTTGCCATTTATTAATTAATCCACTGTAGTAAATGTCAAGGGTGCTCTGGTGGCATGTGGGTAGGGGAGTTGGGCTAACAACCCCAAAGTGGTAACTCTCTGGTAGTTCGAATCCATCAGCAGCTCTGCAGGAGACAAATGGGCAGTCTCCTCCCATGAGATTTTAGTCTTAGAAACCCAGTGCAGGGTCAGCTACCAGCCAGTTGTGACTCAATGAGTCATTTCTCACTTATGATGACATGTGCATGTGTATTAGGGCAGAACAGGGACACATAGAGCTTTCAGGCCTTGATTTCTTTGAAGTGGATCACCAGGCCTTTCTTCTGAGGCACCTCTGGGTGCACACAAACCTTCAACCTTTTCACAGCTGAGCATGTTAACTGATTACACCACCCACGAAGTCAGGTAACTCTACTTGTGGATTTAAATAACGCAAAATTTCCATTGGAGACACCTAGCAGTGTTTGCCATCCATTTCCAAGGGTTTCACATTCTGCCTTCCCCCTTACAGTGTATTGTATTGCAGTCTTTTTTCTTGTCTGTAAATAGAAAACAATGGCATGGAGTTCTTATGGTGATTAGAGAATCTGACTCAGGGCAACCACAAAGGATGGAGCAGAAGCGCCCCACAGGGTTTCCGGGGCTGGGCATCTTTAGGGAAGCCGGGCACCTCATCTTTCCACTTTGGTTAACAGCTGAGTGTTTATGCCCTGCACCATCACGGCTCCTTAATAAATGTTGAAAGTAAACCAAACTAAACCAAGCCATTGCCATCCAATTAATTCTGACTAACAGTGACCCTAGACAGAGCTCTGGTGGCCTAGTGGCAAGAAGCTGCTCTGCAATCCACCAAAGGCACCACTGTTCGAGGCCACCAGCTGCTTCGCGGGAGAAGGATGGGCAATCTCCTCCCCTGCAATGAGCTGCCTCTGAAACCCCACCGGAGGGTCAGCTATGGGTCAGTTCTGACCCAACAGCATCTAACAACAAATAAGATAGATCAGAACTGCCCATAAGGTTCCAAGCTTTTATTTTGTTTACTTGTATTGTTTCCTTTGAGTGAAAGTTTAGAAGTAATACAGATTTTTCTTCTAGTCATTCATAGGTATTTGTTTTCTAGCGTGAATTCAATTCATCACCTTTGAGTCAGAACTGGCACGTAACTGACCAAACTGTAAATCACATGGAAGAGATTGTCCATCTTTCCTGTAAAGAGTTGCTGGTAAATTCGAATTGCCAGAGGGGCACAACTCATGACCCCCAATGCCATCAGAGTGCCCTTAACATTTTTTAATTGAAATTTTAATGAAAGTTTACAGAGACTTTGGATTTCCATTCACACATTATTGCACAATTTCATCCCTGCCCACCCCTCCCCATCATTTCACTTTTCTCTTTGAAAAAAAAATTATTTCATTGTTATACAATCCCCCCAGTCCACTTTTCTCTGCAGCTATTATTCTTGACTCTTGTCATGAAAATAATATCTAATAAGATATTCCTTTTAAACAGTTCTCTCCCTCATCTGTTTCAATGCAGTATACATTATCCCCTCTTTTCTTAGGTTCCCCCCAACCCCGATGTCAGTCCCATTTTACAACAGTGGCACTATGCAGTATTTGTCCTTTTGTGATTGAGACATTTCATTCAGCATAATGTCTTCCAGGGTCACCCATTTTGTATATTTCATGAGTTCCTTGTTTTTCAATGCAGCATAGTATTCCATTGTGTGAATCTACCACAGCTTCTCTATCCATTCATTTGTTAATGGGCACTTGGGTTGTTTCCAACTATTTGCTATTGTGAGCAAAGCAGAAAAATCTATGGGTGTGCATATATCTGCTTGGGTGACAGTTCTGGTTTCTTTAGGATATATTCCCAGTGGAATTGCTGGGTCAAATGGTATTTCTATTTCCAACTTTTTGAGAATGCACCATACTGCCTTCCATAGTGGTTGCACCATTTTACACTTCCACCAACAGTGAATAAGGATTCCAGTTTCTCCACAACCTCACCATCAATTGTTGTTTGCTGTTCTGTTGAATTTTGCTATTCTTACTGGAGGGAAGTGATTTCTCATAGTTGTTTTTATTTGCATCTCTCTTAGAGCTAGGGATATTGAACACTTCTTTGTGTGTTTGTTTGTGATCTGAGTGTCTTCTTTGGTGAAGTGTCTGTTCATATCCTGAGCCATTTTGCAACTGTGTTGTTTACCTTTATCCTGTTGTGGTGCTTAAGTATTCTATAAATTCTAAATATAAGTCCCTTATAAGACATGTCATTACCAAATATTTTTTCCCCAGACTTTGGTGCAGGAGTAGCGATATTAATCTCTGATAAAATAAATTTCAATGCAAAAACCATCACAAAGGACAAGGAAAGTCACTATTGGTCACTATATAATGCTTAAAGGATCAACAGACCCTCAAAAAACACAGTATACCTTCTTCTCTAACGTTCATGAAACATTCTTCAGAATAGATCACATTTTAGGTCAAAAGGCAAGCATCAATGCATTAAAAAACAGAGAAATAATACAAAGCATCTTCTCAGAGCACAATGCTACAAAAATTAGAAATTAATAACAAGAGGATAAAGGAGGAAAAAACCCCATACATTTGGAAGTTGAACAACACCTTGCTTGAACATGAGTGGGTACTGGAAGAAATAAAAAATGAAATTAAAATGTTTCTTGAAACAAATGACAATGAAAACACCACTTACCAAAATATCTGGGAAACAGTTAAAGCAGTAATCAGAGGTAATTTTATAGCAATAAGCAAACACATCAAAAGGCAGGAAAAAAATGACTATTGACTCTCTAATCCAACAACTCCAACAAATTGAAAAAGAACAGCAAGAAGACTTGACACCCTCTAAAAAACTGAAATTATAAAAATTAGGGCAGAAAGAAATTACATAGAAAACAGAAAAACAATTGAAACCATCAACAAATTGAGAATTTGCTTCTTTGAAAAGATCAATATAATCAACAAACCACTAGCGAGACTAACAAAGGAAAAGACACAAATAATCCAAATGAAAGAAGAAAGGGGCAATGTCACAACAGAACCAACTAAAATAGAAAGGCTAACCATGGACTATTAGGAAAACCTATACTCAAACAAGTATGAAAACCCAGAGGAAATGGATAAATACCTAGAAATTCACAACCTCCCTACACTGACACTAACTGAAATTGAACACTTCAACAGACCCAATATGAAAGAAGAAATTGAAAAGGTAACAAAACAACTTCTAGCAAAAAATAAAAAAAGCCCTGGACCAGATGGTTTTACAAATGAATTTTATCAAACATTCAGAGAAGAACTGTTACCAATTCTACAGAAAGTATTTCAGAAAATAGAAAAAGGTGGAATTCTCCTTAAATGTTATTTTAGTGGGTGATGTTATTCATGTATAACAATGTCTAATCAATCTCTTCTGCTGCCTTTGCTTTAACCCAGGTGACATATTTATTGATATTGCCTCTCCTCTCTCCCCCTTCCAATCCCTGTGAAATCTTTAAGGAAGCAGGTGGCCTCATCTTTCTCCCAAAGGTTGAATGGTGGCTTTGGACAGCTGATTCTGTTCATAGATGTGGGCTTAACAATGGAACCATCAATACTATTTGCTCCGGAGTGAGAACTGACTCATAGGTGGTTGTTCCATCAGCGGGTTTTCAGTGACTGTAAATTGTACAGGGGGGGATTGCCAATTTTTCTCCCTCAGGCCTGCTGAGGGATTTGAACTGCACACTTTTCGGTTGGCAGTGTGACTCCCTACCCACTAGGCCACCTCTTGAATATAGACAGACAGCATCTAGTAAGCGTGTAATAGTGCTGCTTTCCCATTCTCCCTTCTCTCATCTTTACCACCAACACTGTTGGGACTTGCAAAGTTCTTGGGGATCCAGCTGGCTTGTGATAACCCCACCAGTCAAATCAGAATCCCATCAGTGTAGCAATTTCCGCACCCATCTCCCTCTCCAGAGAAAGGGGGGTCAGTCCTGCAGGTGTATCCTGAAACTTTTCTTTAAGACCTGCCAGAGCGTGCCCTAGTGACTCCAATATCTGGCTAAGCTCCCCTGGGGCCAAGAAGGGTGGGTATTATGTTGTCATTCCCTGCTAACTCTTACAGGTGGATGTGGATTGGGGTGGGGGTGGGCTAGACAGAGAGATTTCCAGGAGTCCCGAGACCCTCCCTGCCTGCACCATTTCTGCAAGTGGAGACGGGCCTTGGAGTAGGGGGTGCATCCTGTGTACTAGTTGTCAGAGAACAAGCCGTGGTGAAGCTCAGCCCAGGAGATTCAGTCCTGGGGAGCCAGACTTGTTACAATGCTATTATTTGAGAGGTAGGACACAGCCTCACTCCCTCCAGCAGAGCTCCCTCAAAACCTGTCTTACCTTGGCTTTGTTCTGCAATTCCCTCTTTATAGGGAATACGCATTACAGGAAAGTCTTATATTGGGCATTGACGTGCAGGCAATTTAGGACATTTGATCATCTTACCTCACTAACTTTCTAACCCCCACCCCTGCACCCCTGCCATTACCCCCCATTCTCTGGACTTTGAGTTTCAGCTGGATGGGAAGGCTAATAATGGTGAAATTACATTGCAAACAGGTATGGCTTCTTCTGCCCTGGACAACTGTCATGCTTATGTGAGTTCTAATCCGGGGGTGTGTGGTTTGCCAGGAGGGAGGGGTAGGGGGACGACACTCCTCCTCTCTGCCACTCTGGACTCCCAGCTCCTCCCCTAAACCATACTGGCTCTCCAGGGGCCCATGCAGACATCCCACCAGGTGGGCAGAATTCCCTTCCTCTGTCTTTGTTCTGAGCTCCAATGTGGACCTGGTGTCTGCTTCACCCACTCTATCAGTAGATGTAAAGGACTGGGGAAGCTGATACCCCTCCTAGCAAAAGCAATAGACAAATAGCAAGAATAAAGGCAATGGTAATACAACTATTACTACAGTGACAGCAACCATACTACCACTGTTAACTCAGCAACAGTGATACCACTATTACTATAGCAACAGTGATACCACTATTACTATAGCAACAGCAATCCCACTACTAACACAGCAACAGCAATACCACTACTAATATAGCAACACCGTTACCATTTTTAATACAGCAACCCTACTATTATTTTAACTCTGGAAACTCTATGAACTTTGATAAATGACAATAATTCTAGTAAGGTTTTAGGCCTTTTGTTTGTTCATAGGGTCACTATGAGTCATGCTCGACTCGACAATTAACAAGAACAATTATTAATACTGCAACAGCAATATTACTATTACTGTTTTTGTTATTGAGTCAGATCCAACTCAACAGCTAGCTGATCCTCCAAAAGGTTTTCTGAAGGAGGAGATTGCCCATCTTTCCCCCAAGTAGCAACTTCTAGATTTGAACCATGTGCCTTTGGGATTGTAGTGCAGCTTCTTGACACTAGACCTCCAGAATAGTAGCAACAGCAGCAGAACCAGCAATGGTAATGCCAACATTAACCACCACCCACCACCACTTACACAGCCACTGCAGTCCTCTGGGGAGTGGTTGCTAAGTCATTTCTACATTGTCATGTATCGTCTCTACATTAGAGAGCCAGGCACTCATGTGTTTGCACTCCACAGATCCCGAGGATCTGAAATCTGTAGAGGTGCAGGGAGAGGGGAAACTGCTGGTAGCCTACCCCATGCTTCCATTATTAAACACTCATTTGGGATTGCATCTGAGCTTTTTAGGTATTTAATTTATTGGTCCCTGGAACTAGGCATTGACCTTGGGAGCTGCCCTTGTATGTCTGGAGACCATCTGGGATCTAGTTAAATGAGCTCTGGGCAGAGGACTGAATCCAGATCTCCCCTGATTTCTCCCTGTGACTATTGCTTGGCCATATGCCCTTTTGGTCCATCCCTGAAAAGAGGGACCGAGGACCCACAAGGCTAGGTAAGCACAGGGTGACTGTAGGGAATAGTTTCACACGTCTCTGCCACACCTGGGAAGCTGTTCACAAGTAAGCATCTTAAGTCATTCTGTGCTTACCGTTCTTCTTAGGGGGTCTGTCCCTGTCTTGGGTTGTAGATTTGGAAAGAGGTTTCAACTTTATAGAAGATGATGTAGGGTTGAGGGAGAGACAGATGCCAGTGAGCCCTAAAGGCAGAGTCTCTGCTGGGGTGGGAAAAATGGGAAATGACTCACACAGTTTAGGGAGTAAACACACATTAGCCTTCACTCACCTTGCTTATCCGGTGATCTGGCACTGCCTAAAAAGCACATTGTATCACCTGGTGGGTCACCAGGTACTAGGAATTCCAAGGAAAGTTCTATCAGTATTTGGGGTGTTCATTGTTGTTTGTAATTGAGCCAGAACTGTCTCCTAGCTGACCCTCCGGTACCTTTCCAAAGGCTGTAAATCGCATAGGAAGAGATTCTCCAGCTTTCTCCCAAGAAGTAACTAAACCTTCAAAGCAAAATTTAGCCCCAGGTGCTGCCCTGCACCCTCTCCCAGCCCCCGGGGGCTTGTGGGCCAGCAGAGTCAAGAAAGTGAGAGGCAGCGGGAGTAGGGGACTTTAGAAGGTCTTGGAAGAGGTGGCCTCAACATCTGACAGTGACATAGAGAACCCCCCTGAGACCCTCACGTATATTCCTGTGGAATTCCTGTGCCGTTTCTACCTGGGCAAGCTGTCAGACCTCAACCCGACAGCCTGACCATCTTTTCCCCACAAATTAGCCAGTGGATAAAAACAATTTGCTTTTCCCCCCCCTACATTAGTTTGACTGTGTGGATCATAACAAACTGTGGCTGACTCTGAGAAGAATGGGAATCCCAGAACATTTAATCGTGCTAATGCGAAACCAGAAGTCCAGACTGGTTTCAGAAGGGGTGGTGGTACTAGAGATATTGTAGCTGATGTTAGATGGATCTTGGCTGAAAGCAGGGAATACCAGAGGAATGTCTATCTGTGTTTCATTGACTATGCAAA
>NW_006400197.1:114365-125577 GCF_000299155.1 Elephantulus edwardii | reverse complement strand
ACTTAACAACAGTAACAAAAACAACAGTCTCCACGTTTAGAGAACTCCACCTAAGGTATGTGTAGTTGTCTCTTGATACACCTAATGACTCATTCATTCTGGCTTAATATGTGCATTATCGCTGGCGTCTGTGGGTGAGTGGGCACCTGTAGACTGTGGTCAGCTGCACTCCCAGCCCCAGGCTCCCAGGCTCTCTGCCTCCAAAGAAAGAGTCGTGGCCGGTCTCATGACCAGTGATGGTGGGACGAGAGATGTGCTCATTGAACCATGAATTCCAAGAGCCTTCAGCGGGAAGGGGACAAACTTGTTTTGACATGTCCTGGGGTCGATCAAAGGGGTTGTTAGTGACCATCAGTTTAGGGCATACTCCTGGGCAAATCTTTTCCAATTAGGGAGAATGTAATCTCTGAATCCAAACAGAACAAGAGACTCTAACAATATCTTTTAAAAGGCCACAGTGAGACAATTAAATGGGCATAACAATTAAACTGGAGGTTTTCATTTAGCTGGTTACAACCACAAGAGGTGTGGATTTGCCATAGATTCGACCAAAAGTTCAGCACCCATGGATTGGTTAGAAGGAACCCATCAAGGGTGTGCATACAATTGCGTATAAAAGACCCTGGCAGTAGCATTTTTATTTTTTTCTGCTCATCATGGCAAAGGAAAATAATGAATCCAGAGGGAAAGGGACTGAATAAGAAGCCATGGTGCCCAAGTAGTTATTTAAAAATAAATTGTAGAAAGATAATCAATAACAATATATTGTCATTCAATATTATGAAATAACCAGGGCAAATAAAGCCACACTTGCTATTGATGTAACTCCTGTTCTTGGTGACCTGTTGGGCTTTTGGAAATAGATCACCTGGGCTTTCTTGTGAGGCACCTCTTTGTGGATCCAAACAACCAACCTTTTGCTCAGCAGTTGAGTGTTTAACTCTTTGAGCCACAAATCACAAATGCAGGTTTTAGAGTAGAACTAGGTTCTACTTTTCAATAAAGTGTGTTAAAATATACTTTTAAAAACCATGTAACCACATCAGAAGACTTTAGAGTTCTACATGTGTATTATTAACATTATTAACGTTGGCTGCTGTACCAAGTGGATTGTATTTTATTTTTGGCCTTCCACTCTGTGCTTTTCTTTGCTTCTAAAATGCTGTGTTTCTAAGGGCTAAGCTATCTGAAGGCTCAGATACAATGGATACAATTGGAATGGTCATCAGAGCACTGCAAAACTTGTTGCCAAGTGAAAAACACATTTTTAATATTTTTTTCCCCATCTCATGAATTGTTATTGTGTACTGTCCAGTTGGAACCAACGCACAGCTGACCCTATGGCAGGTTTTCAAAGGCAGTTAGTCACATGGGAAGAGATTGCCTAACTTTGTCCCATCGAGCGGCTGGTGGCCTCAAACTTTGGGATTGCAGAGCAGCTTCTTGCCACCAGGCCATAAAGAATTAAAACAAAACAAAACACAGCTGTTGATCATGTAAAGATGAGCAAGGTTGACATTTGAATTAGGACCTGATTTGAATTGAATGTTATTTGCTCACTCAAGTCACAAATTTGTTCAGATCATACTTGGATCACACCCTTACTCAAAACCCATTCTTACTCAGATCTCACCCCTCTAAAACCACTTTCTAGTTCAAGTCCTATTCTCCTTAAATCACACGTTTATTTAAGGTACACCTTTATTTAAATCATGTTGTCGTGTGTCCTCAAGTTGACAATGGCTCACAGTGACCCTGTGAACAAGAGATCTGAAACTTGCCGGATCTTGTACCATCTTCATCCTTATTCAAATGACACCGGAACTCAAGTCCCATCCATACTCAAGTCTCTTACTTAAATCACACCCTTAACTCAAACCCCACTCACACTCAAATCACCTCTACATGCAACCCAAGCTCTTACTCAAGTGCCCAGTGGTGCTGCTAACCCACTCTCTCCAATGGTTTGAATTCTCGGGAGAAACATAGTGGTCAAGCAGAGGAACAGGTCCCTGCTTTCAGGGGACTTACATGTTGGTGAGGATACGACAGATGGTCAAGCAATTCACAGGATGAATTCAATAGAAATAGGTGCCATGTAAGGAGGCCTGGTGGTGCAGTGTTTGAGCACTCAGTTGCTAATGGAAAGGTTGCCAGTTAGAACCCATCAGCCACTCTGTGGAAGAAAAATGTGTAGTCAGCCTAAACATTGCTATTGTTACCAGGTACCACGGGAGGGCTCACAGCAATCCTATGCACAAGAGAATACAACTCTGCTGAATCCTGCACCACCAACCCCCTCTCAACCATTGCTGGGTCTGACTCCCCTGTGGCAGCCACTGGATCAGCCCATCTTCTTTTTTTTATATTTTAAAAATTACTTTATTGTAATGATTTATTATTTTCCCCTGTTAAATTCTTTTTTAAAATAAATTAATTGAAGTTTATACTTTTGATTTCCATTTATACATTGTTGCACACTTTGCTCCCTCCCTACCCCAACTCTCAATTCACTCTTCTCCTTGAAAAGAAAACAATTAATTGTTATACAATCCTCCCCCCAATCCCAATTTCATGTTACTATGCAGCTCTTATTCTGGACTCTTGTCATGAAAATAATACCTAATCATATATTCCTTTTAAACAGTTTTCTCCCTCATCTATTTAGGTGCAATATACATTATTTATCCCCTCTTTTCTTAAGTCCCACCCAACTCTGATTTAAGTCCCATTTTACAACAGTGGCACTATGCAGTATTTGTCCTTTTGTGATTGAGACATTTCACTCAGCATAATGTCCCCCAGAGTCATCAAATTTGTATATTTCATGAGTTCCTTGTTTATTCAAGACAGCATAGTATTCTATTGTGTGAATATACCACAGCTTCTCAATCCATTCATTTGTTGATGGACACTTGGGTTGTTTCCAGCTCTTTACTATTTGTGAACAAAGCAGCAAAAAACATACATGTGCATTTATGTGCTTGGGTGACAGTTCTGGTTTATTTAGGATATATTTCCAGTGGAATTGCTGGGTCAAATAGTATTTCTATTTCCAACTTTTTGATAAAGTGTCATACTGCCTTCCATAGTGGTTGCACCATTTCACACTTCCACCAACAGTGTATAAGGATTCGAGTTTCTTCACAACCTGGCCATCAATTGTTTGCTGTTCTGTGGAATTTTGCTCTTCTCACTGGAGTGAAATGATATCTCATAGTTGTTTTGATTTGCATCTCTCTTGGAGGTAGGGATATTGAACACTTCTTTGTGTGTTTGTTTGTGATCTGAATGTCTTCTTTGGTGAAGTGTCTGTTCATATCCTGTGCCCATTTTTGAATTGGGTTATTTACCTTTATCTTGTTGTGGTGCTCAAGTATTCGATAAATTCTAGATATAAGTCCCTTATCTGAAGTATCATTACCAAATATTTTTCCAAGTCTGTGTCTTCCCTATTTACCGTCTTTGGTAGTTTTTGGATGTGCATAGGGATTTAATTGTTAAGGGGTCCCGTTCATAGATATTATTATCTCCTGGTTGTAGGTTTTTGTTGTGGATTAAGGCTTCGAGAGTTCTTCCAAGCTTTTCTCTAATGAGGTTTCTAGTCCTTGATTTTAATCCTGGGTCCCTGACCCACTTTGAGTGGTTTTTGTGTATGCTGTGAGGTGTGGATGTTGCTTGAGTTTTCTACAGATAATTTTCCAATTTAGCTAACACCATTTGTTAAAAAGGCTGTCATTTTCCCACTTAATTGTATTTATCTCCTTGTCAAAAATCAGTTGACCATAGGTAGACGGGCTGATTTCTGGGTTCTCAATTCTATTCCATTGACCTATGTGTCTGTCATTGCACCAGTATCATGCTGTCTTAAACACCACGGCAGTGTAGTAGGTTTTGAAATCAGGGAGTGAGATTCCTCCAACCTTGTTTTTCTTTTTAAGGAGTGCTTTGCTTATTCAGGGTCTCTTTACATTAAAGATTGCCTTTTCCATCTCTTTGAAGAATGGAATTTGTATTTGTATTAGGATTTCACTGAACGTGTATATTGCCTTTGGCAGTATGGTCATTTTCACAATATTTGAGTCTTCCTATCCACAAGCAAGATATATTCTTTCATTTCTCCAGGTCTCTTTGATTCTTGTAGTGATGTTTTGTAATTTTCTTTCAGTAGATCCTTTGTGTTTCTGGTTAGATTCACTCCAACGTATTTAATCTTGTGATTAGCTATTGTGAAGGGTATTATCTTTCTTAGCTGCAGTTTTTTATTTTCTTTGTCACTGTAGAGAAATCCAACTGATTTTTGTATGTTGATCTTGTATCCTGCCACTTTTCTGAACTGGTCAACTATGTCCGGTAGTTTTCTTGTTGAGTCTTCAGGGTTTTCTAAGTATACTATCATATTATCTGCATATAGAGATAATTTGTCCTCCTCTTTGCCAATTTGAATACCTCTTATTTCCTTGCTTTGTCTTATTGCTGTCATTAAGACTTCTAATACAATATTGAATAGGAGAGGTGATAGTGGGCATCCTTGTCTAGTTCCTGTTCTCAAAGGGAATATCTTTAATCTCTCTCCGATGAGAACAATTTTGGCCCTCGGGTTTGCATACATACTTTTTACTATGTTGAGGAAGTTCCCCTCTAATCCTATTTTTTTGGGTATTTTCATCAGAAAAGGGTGTTGGATTTTGTCAAAAGCCTTTTCTGCATCAATTGATAGGATCATGTGGTTCTTGTTCTTTACTTTGTTAATGTGATAAATTACACTGGTTGATTTTTTTATGTTGAACCCTCCTAGCATACCTGTTATGAATCCCACTTGGTCATGGTGAATTATATTTTTTATGTATTGTTGGATTCTATTGGCCAATATTTTATTCAGGATTTTTGTATCTATCTCCATGAGAGATATTGGCCTCTAATTTTCTATTTTGGTGGTGTCTTTATCTAGCTTTGGTATCAAGGATATGTTTGCTTCAAAGAATGAGTCTGGGAGAATTCAATCTTTTTCTAATTTTTAAAATAGTTTATGTAGAATTGGTGACAAAGCCCATCTTCTTGAGGGTCTTGCTCTTTCTTTGCTGATACCCCACCAAGCACAATGTTTTTCTCCAAGGAATGTTCCCTCCTGACAACATGCCCAAAGTGCAGGAGATGAAACCCCAAGGCATATTCTGGCTGTCCCTCATCCAAGGTCAGTTGTTCATCCTTCTTGAAGTGCATAGTATATTCCAAATTCTTCATAAACATCATCATCCAAAGGTGTCTTCTTTAGTCTTTCTTATCCATTGTCCAACTTTCACACATGTGTAAGGGGAATAAAAAAATACCATGGCTAGGGCCAGGCACCCTTTAGTCCTGGAAATAAAAGCTGTGCTCTTTAACACCTTAAAAGAGTTTTGCAGTAGTGTTTCACAGGTAGGTAAAGATGACTGTTTATGCAACAGTGAAGAACTTTTTCCTATAGAGCTGTCGGTCCTACAGGAATTCTATGAGTCAGAATTGACCTCACAGCAGTGGGTTTTAGCTTGAACTGCTGTGTGAAATGGAAATAAAGGGTGCATGGGTAAAGGCTACTTGAAATAAAGGCTACTTGGATTTAGATAGTGAGGGCTTCAATGAGAAGGTGGCATTTAGGTTGAGGTTTGAACAATAAGACAGAGCCAGTTCTGCAGGTGTGAAGGACAAAGGGCACTTGCCATCAGATGGGACAGCAGGTGCAAAGGCCCTGAGGCAGGGGCATATTTTGACATTTGAGGGACAGACAGAAGATTGAGGCATCTTTGAGCCTGAACAAGTTGTTACCCCACCTTTGTGTCTTCCTATCTGTGTGACGTTAGGAAAGTGACTTCACCTCTTAGAACCTCTGGGCATGACAGTGGAGCCAACCATGGAGGTAACAGCAAAGCTATAAGGAGGATTACAGAGACTTGGGTACAAGACATGTGTTCATCAAAATGGCCCAAGAATGGAGAGGAGGCAGTGCCAATTAAGGTCATGATGGTACCTGCCTATCCTGGGGACATGGGGTCAACAGGCAGGTCCCCAGAAAAAGATATAAAGCAGGTGAATCTGGAAGATTCCAGAGCTGGAAGATTCCTCTGCCTCATGCCACCCTGTCCACCTTTTAGCTGTTCAGCTTCTTTTCCTTTCTCATCTCCCCTGGGAGCTTTGCCAGACTGTGGAGTGTGGCGTGCTCAAGTGCACTGTGGGTGACTGTTCAGATAAAGCTGAGGTCAGTGAAGAAGAGGGAGTCAGTGGAGGATGGGAAGACCAAGTGAGGAGGAGGGAGGAGGAGGGGCTGCCTAGAAACATGGTGGATCAACATGAAGGTGAGGGCACCCTGTGCAGCATAAACTATTAAGCACTAAGCTATTAATTGAAAAGTTGGCAGTTCAAACCTGCCCCGGAGAACAGGCATCAGCTTTGAACACGTTCTGGAGCAATTGTTCTCTGCATGCACTGGGCCCCTGTGACAAGGAACACATGCAACAAAAACAGCAACAGAATGTCAGCAACACCTGAGAGAGCAGGAGTCTGTGAAAAATGACTGCTCATTGAAGTGACAACAGGTCCTGGAGTAAGACTGATTAGGTTCAGATACTCACTGTGACTTGGAGCTAAGGTTTATTGAATACTTACTATGTGCTCCATTTGTTCAACCAGGATTGAATTGACCGCATCAGTAGGTTATACAACTAGGCAACATATTCTAACTGGAGATGCCAGGGGTATTAGTTATAAGGCATGTGTGTGTCCACATTTAAAGAACCAGGTATCTAGAAGATTCAATTAATTTTACTAGAGTTACAAGTGTTTATTTTTGTTGTGTACTATACAGTATGAATCAACCCTCTAGAAGATTTTCAGAGGCAGTTAATTGCCCCTTCTCCCATGGAGCAGCTGGTGGTTTCAAACCACATACCTTGGGGATTGCAGTGCAGCGTCTTGCCACTAGTCCACCAGAACTCCATAATTACAAACATGCTTGATTTAATTGTGTCCCATTTTTGCTTTATTGTATTTGACAGGTAATTAGATTTTTGTTGCAGATTGAATGTTGATGACAATCTTAACATTGAATGAGTCTGTCAGGATCATTTTCCATCATTATGTGCTCATTTCCTGCATCTGTGTTCTATTTTGGTCAATATTTCAAGCTTCTTCCCCCTCCAGACCAATTTAGTAGAGTGGCAGGATATACGATCAATATCCAAAAATAAGTGGGATTCCTTTACATTAACAAAGAGAACCGAGAGAAGGAAATCAAGAAAGCAATATAATTTACAATAACCTAACACAAATTGAAATATTTGAGAGTGATACTAACTAGAGATACAAAAGACTTATTCAAACAAAACTACAGAACATTTATATAAAACACAATAAATGACCTGAAGAAATGGGGGAAAAGTGACCTATTCATAGATTGGAAGACTCAATATTGTGAAAATGAGAATCCTAACAAAAGCGATCTACATGTTCAAAGTAATTCCAATACAGATACCAAATTAATTTTTCAACGAGTTTGAAAGAGAAATTGTCAAGTTTATTTGGAGAAGAGATCCCAAATAAGCAATGCACTTCTGAAAAGCAAAAGTGAAGTGGGAAGCACAACACTCCCTGATCTCCTAACCTACTATGCAGCAGTAGTAACCAAAACAGCCTCATACTGGTACGATGACAGGCACATAGACCAATGGAACAGAACTGAGAATTCAGAAATAGACCTAGCTATCTATAGTCAACTTATATTTGAGAAGGAAAATGGGGAAATGACGACCTCCTCAACAAATGGTGCTGGCAAAACTGGATTGCTACCTGCAGAAAGCTGAAACAGGATCCACATCTCATATTATACACAGAAACCACCTCAGGGTGGATCAGAGACTTGGGAGTAAAACCCAAAGCCATTCATAAGAGACAAACTGTGATCAAATTTAGACGACCTAGAGATACAAAAGAACAGATCTAGAGAAATAGGAGTAAATGCCCTATTCATGGATATTCACAGTATATGGTATAAAGAAATTGCCAAATACAGCCAGAAATGTAGAGTCTGGAGAAGATAAAATTGAGAAATGGGACCCTCTAAAGAATAAATCTCTATGAATATCAAAAAAATTTCTCCACAGAGTGAAAAGAAAACCTTCTGAATGGGAACAAACATTTGACTATCATTTCAGCCAAGGTTTCATATAAAAAATTTTCAGAATTCTATAGGGCCTCCACAAGAAAAAGACTGGCAACCCCATTAAAAAATCAACAAATGAATTGGAAAAGATTTTCACTGATAAAATGTTCAGATGGCTAACAGACACACAAAGAAATGTTCAAAATCACTGGCAATAAGAGAAGCAAATTAAACCCACAATGTGATATCATCTCTAGTAGCAGTGGCAAAGTTTAACATGACAGCAAATTATAACTGTTGGAGAGGATGTGGTGAGATTCTTGTAATGGAGCAAGTTCCCAGAAAAGACCACCGACCCAATTAGCCGAATTAAAATTTATTTCTAGTTCGAACCTGGGCTCCTGCATGCTGACAAAGCAGCATCCACCCAAGAGCCCCGAGATGGTGCAAGCTTCTGCCTTTTATACCTCTGTTACTTCTTTGTCTAACTATACAAGCTATGTTTGGCTAACTATAGTAGTTTGGGTACTAGTCTACTTTCAACTGGTTAGCTATAGCTCAGGGAGACAGTTTAGAGACTTGTTTGAACCTGATTGGTGGGGAAACAGTTTGCAAACCTATTTGAATCTTATTGGTTACTTCAGATACAGGAATGCGGGGAAAAAATCCCTTATGCCCTTACAAAGAAGAAGAATTTTACCTCTGGGTAAGACATGGCAGTTAGTTAACAAGGTAGTGTTGTTTGCTAGAAACTACTCAAGCAGGTGGGGTGGGGGTAGTTGCACTTTACCAGAAACTGAGTTCCTGAGGCTTTGGCTCTTACTTTCCCCACTGTTTTTTCTTAATAAATCAAATCATTGATTCTTTCGTTTCAGTGAGGTGCTGATAATGAGTTTGAGCCATAAGGATTTTAAGGCTTTGCACACAAGTTTGGATGAGATTAACTAAGTACCTGAAAATGCAGGGGGGAAAAGTTAGAATGAGGATTAGCAAAAGTAATGGTCCAGCAATTGAAGTGAGAAGGGTAGTGAACCATGGGGACCCTTGGAATAAGGTAGAGAACCAATTTCCTTGTTGCTGTCTTATCTCTTCTCGGTCTTTTAGCATCTGTCAAGCTTACTAAGGCTTTCTCTGATTACTCCAGAATGGTTAACATAAAAACAACAAGTTTTTCCGAGTGCAGCACATAGACCTCCTTGCTTTAAAAACAGTAAATTTAGGCCTTTTTTTTTGCGGTAACAATCGCATTATCTCTTTCCGTCCGAGATGTTGACTATCAGGTCAAATATTAACTCTCACAGACCACAGTACAATACAAAGATGTTTTCCAGAATACCTTATTGTGTGCTCTAAGAAACAAAGAGTTTTGTTGAGCATAGATTACATTTCTTAAGGTCTGAGACCTTTGGTCACTTATTCATTAACATCCTACTTCCTTGAATTGTTTATTGCAAAGCAGATGTTCTAGCCAAGATGGAGTTAGTCTTGCTGGTTTTACAGTACTGGGCTAATCTTGCTTCACAAGTTAGCCAGGCTGCTGACAGTTCACTTCCAAAATATTAAAATATAGGATGATGTTTGTCTTAGGTGGCTAAAAAAACTCAAACTCAAGTTGCCCGTCATGGGGATAAAGCAATTTATGCTACTCCCTGTCTTAGGATGATGAGTGAGTCTCTTTCCTTACCCGTCATTGGCTGCACATCTTGCATTTGCTTGGGGAGGGCTTTAAGTTGAATTTCAAGTACTTTACCCAGCAATTCTTTCTATCGCTTGGCTACTATATGACCAACACAAGGGAGGATCCATAGTATATCTATTACAACAATACAAAGAGCAATAATCATAAAAAAGATTTCTAACTGAAGTTACTGAAGGAAACCAGTTTTTTAGATTTTCAAATATTTGACTAGCTTGTTCTGCTGGAGAAATATTTATGTCTGGGGTATTCTGCATTTTTATAATTCTTTGGTGCAAATCATACAAATCAGAGAATCATTATTAGACATCTAAATTCCTTTTAAATGGGATACTGCTTTTATCTAATCATTATCTGAGCTATTATATTTTAATTTTGTAACACAAATAGAATCATAGGCCGCATGGCATTTTAACTTTTCTCTCACTCTAATTTGTTGTACCATGTTTCCTAATACATTTACCATATCATACAAAGCATTTTTGTTCCATAACTTCATCCACGTTTTCTTGCTCTATCCAATTTTTTGTCACATTATGCATTAACACATTTACAAAATTAGCCGTTTGAACTTCTTGAGTCACTGCTAGAGCAGAAGCAGAAACAGCAGTGAGCATAGAAATAAGAAAACAATTCTTACAGTAACAAGACCTATTGCTTCTTTAGTTCTTAATGACAACTTATATAATTTTTTTAAAAATTTGCACACTTTTATCATCATACTAAATATCATTTAACTTTCCTGGTGTCATAGCAAAAGCAGAAGTCTTTAGAATAACAACTGAGTCATCTTTGGTAATAGAGCTGATACAGTTAGAGATTTTACAATGAGAACAACTTATATTTTGGATAATCACCAGTGATCACATTATTACCAATTAATAAAACCTATGGTTCAGGTCCAGAAGACATGACTTGGCATTGGTGATATTATCTCCTTTACATTTATCCTTTGGGATACAGGAAATATTTATTAATTTCATAATCACAACTATTTTTTATAATTTAGTTTGATAATTACGGTGATTAACAGTCCAAATTTCTCCTACTGATCCTTTAGCTTTGACTTTATTTGATGAAGCCCAGTTGTACAAGTTCAAATATGCAGTAACATTTTTCTCCAGTTGAGAGGGTGAAGCAAGGGTGGATCTGGAACATATGTCCTTTAAGATTCAGCTTGAATCCTCATTGTCAGTCAGCAATATCACCATCCTTATTTCTGTCAGGTGAGACATCTTCTGTAAAGCATACCAGCTTTTCAGGAAGGCACTTTGCACTTTCAGCATTCAGATAGGAAGAATCCTATGGCGACGTCGCAGTTACTCCATTGGCCAGCAATCAGGGTTTAGATTGAATTTAGGGAGATCTTGCTAGGGCCTCCA
>NW_006400197.1:111903-114235 GCF_000299155.1 Elephantulus edwardii | reverse complement strand
AGGGGATATAGTTCCCCCCTTCTTTATTTGCAAAATATAATAATTTATCTTTTGGATAACGATGAGTAATTTGACCAGGATAATTGGCTAATGCAATTATCCATTCTGAACAATATTGATATAGTCAATCAATTTGTAAAGCATTATAAGGGACAATGATTTCATAAGGTCTTATATCAAAGTATTGTCTTTCTTGACTGTGCTATTAATTGAGATACAGCCTGTGGGCAAATCCGCAAAACTTTTTTAGGTGAATGGGTTAAATGAATTTATTTTGAAAGAACATTTTGTCGCAATACAGTAGTAGGAGTTCTTTTAGCATTTAAAATACACAGCAATAACTTTTTACTATGATCTATACAAGAGAGAACAGGAAGAGATAAAATCCTGAACTTCTTTTAAAGCCCGATGAGCCTCCATAGTTAATTCTCCCCTGGAATTAGGATCATTATTTCCAATTAAAATATTAAACAATGGTTAAAGTTCCTGCACAGTCAGTTTCAAACATAGCTTAATTTAATTAATATTTTTTTAGTGATTTTTGGAAATCATTCAGTCTTTCTGGATTACTAACATGAATTTGAAATTTTTGAGGTCCAACAAAATTCTCTTCTATCTTTGTTTCCAAATTTAGACACTAAGATTTACCTTTCTCTAAGCCTTCTACAACTTACCATATCCCTTCAATTTAGCTTTTACTAACTCTCATATTCTGGCACCACCAGACATCCTATTTTTAAAACAAAACTACTTTCATTTTAACTTTTAAACAGAAATACACAAAACTTACTACCAGTTATTCTGCTTTTCCCCTTAAACATCAAAACTTTCAATTCCATCCTCAGAATAATATTTTGTTTAGTAGTTTAGTCATACTAAATTATTTTATGTGTATTTACCACACTAAAATGCCATAGTTTAATAACAGCAATTTTAAAATACTGAATAAATAATAATAATATTTTCGTCAGACCTTTTTTAAAGTTAAAAAATAACACATAATTTACTGTTTTGTACTGATTCATAAGGAGATGATTTAACATAGAATTTGTTAATACTCCAATATTTCATTTTTCCATAATTAGAAACATCCTTAAAAACCTTAGGACCTTTAAGAGGAACAGAAGATATGATACATATTGGTAGAAATAAAGAGATGTGTTCCTTAAGAGATGAAAAGAGAGTCTATTAGAAGGAAAGTGATTATCATACTATGCAGCTTTTACTTATACAACCAGATTCAATACAGACAAGCATTAATTAAGGGGCTATAATGAACAAAGAGTGGAGAGTTTCTATTTTTACACCTACAGGTTTTCATTTAAAGTACAGCCACTAACACAGACACAACTTACACAACTGACATAGACTTGGAATGCTGGCCATAGGCATGTGTATTTTTCAAGACTGGCTAAAACAGATGGAAATTTCTACCTAAGTATGTAGATACCTGATAAAATGCATGGATTTGTGAAGGTGATAGAGGTTGCCAAGAGCTGATTTCGCAAAGATCTCTTGAGACAAAAGTTCTCATTTTGGGGTGGCACCATGAGACATTTGAGACATCCACCCTTGGTGTTTCCCCACTTAAGAGATTTAAAATTTATATAGATATTAACTTAAATTTGTCTCTATCAATTCTTATTCTTCACTGAAACTTTTAAATTGTATGAGCACTCAAGTATTGCTACATTAAACATAAGACAAAAAGACATGAGCACGGAGACAGTAACAATGAATTTAGACAAAAAACAAGACAAAACAATTAACATAAACATTTTGAGGCCTCTGTTATAAGTTATAAAACTTTTCTATTTTTATTTTCTACTTTTCATCTACCTCAATGCCGTATCCAGCTGCATTGGAAGAAAAGTCTGAAAAGTTGGTTATCAAACACTCTAAAGGGGACAATCTTTCTGTTCCTGACTGTCCCGCTCCCTTTTTTGCTTGCACTTGTTTTGCTAGCGTGGTCTGTTCAAGGAGTGAACAAAGAAAGAAAAGAGCACAAAACAAATATGAGATATCATCTCAACCCAGTAAGAATAGCAAAATAGAACAGAAAGCAACAAATGCTGGCGAGGATGTGGAGAAACTGGAACCTTTTATTCACTGTTGGTGGGAATGTAAGATGGTGCAACCATTGTGGAAGGCGGTGTAGCGCTTTCTCAAAAAATTGTAAATAGAGATACCATTTGACCCAGCAATCCCATTCCTGGGAATATACCCCAGAGAGACCATGTCTGCCATCCAAGCAGATATATGCACACCCATGTTTATTGCAGCTTTGTTTACAATAGCAAAGAGTTGGAAGCAACCTAAGGGCCCATCAACA
>NW_006400197.1:107901-111003 GCF_000299155.1 Elephantulus edwardii | reverse complement strand
CAGATAGGAAGAATCCTATGGCGACGTCGCAGTTACTCCATTGGCCAGCAATCAGGGTTTAGATTGAATTTAGGGAGATCTTGCTAGGGCCTCCAAATGTAATGGAGCGAGTCCCCAGAAAAGACCACCGACCCAATTAGCCGAATTAAAGTTTATTCGCGTGCTGACACAGCAGCATCCACCCAAGAGCCCCGAGATGGTGCAAGCTTCTGCCTTTTATACCTCTGTTACTTCTTTGTCTAATTATACATGCTATGATTGGCTATCTATAGTAGTTTGGGTAATAGTCTACTTTCAATTGGTTAGCTATAGGTCGGGGAGGCAGTTTGGAGACTTGTTTGAACCTGATTGGTGGGGAAACAGTTTGCAAACCTATTTGAATCTTATTGGTTACTTCAGATACAGGAATGCGGGGGGGAAATCCCTTATGCCCTTACAAAGAAGAAGAATTTTACCTCTGGGTAAGACTTGGCAGTTAGTTAACAAGGTAGGGCTGCTTGCTAGAAACTAATCAAGCAGGTGGGGTGGGGGTAGATGCACTTTACCAGAAACTGAGTTCCTGAGGCTTTGGCTCTTACAATTGGAACTCTAATACATTGTTTGTGGGATTGTAAAATGGTACAACCACTTTGAAAAGTAGTTTGGCGTTTCCTCAAAAAAGTGAACATAGAAATTCCATATGACCCAGCTTTTCCACTGTTCAGAATATATGCGAGAGAATGAGAAGTGAGGCACAAATTGCCACTGGTACACCGATGTCCATAGCAGCCTTATTCACTATACCCAATAACTCGGAAACAGCTCACATGTCCAATCACAATCAAATAGTTTGAGTAATTATGGTACATTCATGTGATGGAATACTACTCAGCAGGCAGGAGCAATGATTTTGTAAATTACTACCTAACTTGGGATAGACTGGAGAGCATTATGCTAAGTGAACTAATTCAGGCACATAAGGACAAATGCTGTATAAGACCATTATTATGAAGGAGTATGAAGTTCAAGAAGAGGGCTTGGGAAAAAAGGGTAAGTTTGGACAGGGTGGGGGATGGGGTAATCCTAGGGTTGCACAGTTTGATGGGTGGAGGAGTGTGTGTGAAGGAAATGGGAAAGTTTCCTTGGGAAAAACAATGTATATGAATTTTGTAAATAAACCAGTATAATAATAAAAATTTAAAAACCCATAAAAACAAACCCAACCACTTGGATTTCAAATGGTTGTACTTGTGTTTATTGATTATTAACCTCCTAAAAATCAAGCACCATTACCATTTCAACAATATTTATGTTACTGAATGCAAGGGGCTCTTTCCATAGTCAATTGCCAATAAGACAAGCGGATTGCAACATCCATAAATGCACTATAGTACACAGATCTGGGAGACAGTGAGCCACCTCCAAGACTGCTTCCTCTCCTGGGAGTGGCCATCAGGTTTTATACTAGGGTGAAACTTTAGCTCATTCAACAATGCACTTTTGCTAGCCAAAAAAAGGTAATTAGAATGCAATTTATATATGACTGGAGAACCAGCCTCACCAGAACCCAGGATGGATGCATTTCCTCTTCTGGTAAACAGACGGATCAAACTACTCCATGTGACTAAAGACAGGAAGCAGAGAATTCAGAGGCCAATTAACTAGTTTTGCAGGCTGAAGAAAACTGATGTTAGTTTTACAATTATATCACTATAGTTTTATAACTGATACATACGTAGAGAATTCTGAACCTACAAAAACCACCCTATCACTTAATAGGAAACCAGGATACAGAGAAGTTAAATAAATACTTCAGGAAAATGTCACTTCTGAACCATCAAGTACCAGCACCCCTGCTCGCAGCCACTCTTCTGGCTGTCTATATTTTCATGGTAAAATAAAGGTGTCTTTCCAGGATTTTTCTGCTAAATATTTTAAAGGCACAGTCAACAAAGAGACAAAACTGAGTTACTCCCTCAATTTACTAAGGCATGTTTTAATAATGAAGTAAAATTGTGGAAATGTATGATGAAAAGATACAGCAGAAGCTTAATAATTGACATATATGTATTTCTTCTGTACTTTTTTGTCCACTTGTATATTCTGATTTTCTATCAAATTGTTGAGAATATTGTATGGCTCACGGGAAGGTATTAATAAGTTCAGAAGTCTCTATAAAACCATAGTTATAAAACTGACATAAGTTTTTTCAGCCTGCAAGACTAGCTACTTGGCCTCAGAATTCTGTTTCCTTTCCTTAATCATGTAGATTTGTTTAATCTGTCTGTTTAGCAGGAGAGGACACTTATCTCTCTTAGATCTCTTTGAGGCTGTTTCCCCAGTCATATGTAAATTGTATCTTAATCAGCCTGTTTACCAGGAAGGGGACTGTGCCCTTCCAGAATTGTTGTTATGTGCCATCCAGACCCTTGTGACTCATGTTGTTGTTGTTGTGCGACTCATAGCGACCCTATGTACAAGAGCTCTAAATGCTGTTCTATCCTGTGCTAACCTAGCCATCTCAAACACACTCATTCCCACCACTCCAGTCACAGAATCGATCCATCTCATCAAAGGTCTTCCTCTCCTCTGCCACTCCTCCACTCCGCCAAACATGATGTCCCTCTCCAAGGACATGCCCAAAATATGTCAGACAAAGCTTCAGAATCCTTGACTCCGAGGAGCATTCTGGCTTCACCCTCTCCAGGCATGGTATATTCAACACTTTTCTTCAGCACCACAACTCAAAGGCATCAATTATCTTTCTATCATCCCTATTCACTGTCCAACTCTCTGATGCATAGCACATAATTGTGAAGACTATAGCCAGGATCAGGTCCACCTTAGACTCCAGCCTGATGTTGTTGCACTTCAGTACTCTTGAGAGGTCCCTCACAGCTGACTTTCCCAATGTAATTCATCTCTTGATTTCCTGGCCGCTGTTACCAAGAGTGTTGACTGTGGAGCCAAGTAAACTAAAACTGTTAACTATATCAATGTCTTCATCATCCATACTGATGCTGCCAAATGGCCCAGTGGTGAGAATCTTTGTTTTCTTGATGTTGAGCTTCAATCCATATCGGAGGACGGAAAGAGATAATGCGATTGTTACCGCAAAAAAAA
>NW_006400197.1:103201-107680 GCF_000299155.1 Elephantulus edwardii | reverse complement strand
CATTCTCAGAGTCAGCCATAGCTTGTTGTGATCCACACAGTCAAAAGCCTTTGCATAGTCAATGAAGCACAGATAGACATTCTTTTGGTATTCTTTGCTTTCTGCCAAGATCCATCTAACATTAGCTACAATATTCCTAGTACCATGACCTCTTCTAAATCCAGCCTGCACATTTGGCAGTACTCTGATGACATATTGTTCCAAATGTTTTTGGATAACTTTCAGCAGAATCTTGCTCCCATGTGATATTGATAATATTGTTCGATAATTTCCACACTGTTGGGTCACCTTTCTCTGGAACGGGAATAAATATCAATCTTTTCCAGTCAGTTGGCCAGCTGGCTGTCCTCCAGATTTCTTGGCACCACCTAGTGAGTACATCCAGGGCTGTGACTGTTTGTTGAAATATCTCAATTGGTATGCTGTCAACTCCTGGAGCCTTGTTTTTTTGCCAATTCCTTCATAGCAACTTGAACTTCCTCCTTCATCACCATAGGCTCTTGCTCATATGTTATTTCATTAAATTCTTCTGTGTCAGCCAATTCCTTCTGATACAATGACTCTGTGTACTCTTTCCATTTTTTCTTGATACTTCCTGGATCATTTAACATTCTACCCAAAGTATCCTTAAGTATTGCCTCCCATCGCTTGAAGTTGTTTTTCAACTCCTTCAGCTTAAGAAACACTGAGCAAGTTCAGCCCTTTTGATTTTCTGACTCCAGCTCTCTGCATATTTTATCATAGTATCTTGCTTTGTCGTTCTGGGCTGCCTTTTAAAGTTTTCAGTTCAGCTCTTTGATTTGTTGGTTTCTTCCTTTAGCTTTGGCTTCTCGGTGCTCTAATGCAATACTCAGAGTCTCATCTGACATCCATCTTGGTCTTTTTTTCCTTTCCAATCTTTGTAATGATCTTTTGCACTCTTCATGGATGATATTCTTAATATCCTCCCAGAGCTCATTTGGTCTACCTTCATTGGTGCTCAAGGCCTCAAATCTGTTCCTGAGATGGTTTTGAAATTCGAGTGGGACAGACTTAAGATCAAATTTTGGTTCCCGTGGACTTAATTTAATTTTCCTCAACTTCAACTTGAACTTGTATATGAGTAGTTGGTGGTCTGTCCCACAATCATCACCTGGCTTGGTTTTCACTGCTGATATTGAGCTTTTACATTGAGTCTTTCCACAAATGTAATCAATTTGATTCCTATGCATACCATCAGATGAAATCCATGTGTATAGTCTGCATTTATGTTTCGTATAAAAGGTATTTGCAATGACTAAATCATTGAATGTGCAGAACTCTTTCCATCTCCAGCCTCCTTTCTCTCACCAAGCCTGCATTTTCCAGTTACTGACAATTCTTTCCTATTCCCAACTTTTGACCTCTCCCAGGCAGAGAGGCAGTCTTTGAGGCCAAACCACTGCCCTCCAGAGATTTGTAATAAAGTGCTTATATATATTGCAAATTGTTTGTCTTATTGGCAAGTGACTAAGAACCCCTTGGATTCAGTAATAAGGTTGAGGATATTTTTCCCCCCTTACAGCAAATTCTCTACTACTCATGATTTTCCATGTTGTATTGTGTGTACAAATGACTACACTACTCTAAACTGAGCCTTATTAGACCCGTTTTCCCCCATAGATTTTCCAATAGATTTACTTTTCTGATTTCTTTTCGGAATGAGGTCAAACTTGTTAAGGGGATGATTTCTAAAATAGGACAGGGGCCTTTTGAGTAAGAACTAGAAAGTTCTGACTCAAATATACAAGAAAGACACCAATACCAAGTGAGAGAAAGAGAAAGAAACTGAGGTTTTTTACATATTCATAACAGACTACGAACAAGGTAGGACAGACTGACCCACCTTTATCATACAAAAGTGATGGGCTGGTATGTTTGTCTTATAGATATAAGACTTATATAAAAAGATGGGGGAATTACAGGGTGGGTGCACCTAATACAGGTCATGGTCTTTGTAATCACTTGTTATGCATCAGAGAGCTGGACAATGACTAGGGAGGATAGAAGGAGAATTGACGTATTTGAGCTGTGGTGCTGGAGAAGAGTATTGAATGTACCATAGACTGCCAAGAAAACAAACAGATTCATCCTAGAGAGGGTTAAACCAGGCTACTCCTTGGAGGGAAGGATTCTGGGGCTTCGTCTGACATACTTTGGACATGTTGTAAGGAGAGAGAGGTCTTTGGAGAGGGACATCATGCTGGGTAGAGTGGAGGGACAGCGCAGGAGGGGAAGACCTTCTATGAAGTGGATTGATTCAGTGACTGGGGTAATCAGGATGGGTGTGTCAGAGGCAATGGGATTTGCACAGGATAGAGCAGGGTTTAGGGCTGTTGTACATGGGGTCGCTATGAGTCGCAAACGACTCGACGGCACATAGCAACAACAACAAACAATAAGTTCAGAATTCTCTATATGGATATCAATTATAAAACTATAGTTAAGTTTTCTCCAGCCTGAGGGACTGGTTGCTTGACCTTGGAGTTCTTAGTGACCTATCTTCCATCTGTCCTTTTATCAGAAGAGGAGATGCATCTCCTAGATTAGTTATTATCTCTTTTAAGCTGCTTCCCCCAATCATATGTAAATTGTAACTTAATCTGTCTGTTTGTCAGGAAAGGGAGTAACGGTGTGAATGATTTTCCTTCAAATATAGAAATTCTTTGTTCTTACTAACAAAAGTTTATTGTTAAGTGGGTTGGTGTTCACTCCCAAACGGGGAGGCTATGTTGGAGGTGACTCACTGTCTCCCAGATCTGTGTAATAAAGTGCTTATGGATATTGCAATCTGTTTGTCCTATTGGCAACTGACAAAGGAAAGAAGCCCTTGTCTTCTGTAACATTTTTTGGAGACCCACGAAGGGACCTTCAGACTCACCTGGTAAATAAAAACTTTTTGGGTTTGCTTGCTAGGGGATTCTGAATCTCACAGATAGGAGGACCCCTATAGCAGGTTTCTCAAACATCTAAAGTCACCATGGAGACATTTTGTCTTAAGAAACCTTTGAAAAATCAATTCTTGGCATCCCCCATCGTCTTTGTGAATCCATGCACTTTATCTGGTAACTGCGCCCTTAGTAAAATAAAAAAAAAAATCTGTCCCTTTTGGCCCGCCATGGGCAATGCACCTGTGTGCCTGTAATGGGTTACCTGGGAGTGGGTTGGCTTGATCCGTCTATTCCCATCTGAGTGGGTCGGCGTGAGCCTTCCATTCAGATCTGGGTGAGTGGGTTAGCATGAGCTGCCCACAGAGATCTCAGTGAGTAGATTAGTGTGAGCTGCCTAGAGACATCTGGGTAAGTGGGTTAGCGTGAGCTGCCCACAGAAATCTGGGTGAATGGATAGACGTAAGTCACCCACTCCAAATCTGTTGCACAGTTGTGCCTGTGTTGGTTTCTGTACTTTAGACAGGAATCTATAGGAATGGAAGCTAAAGCTTTCCATTCTTCCTTTTATAGAATTGGAAGTGAAAGCCCTCCATTCTTCATTCTTTTTAGCACTTTGATTGATGCTAGCTTGTATCAGATCAAATTGAAGTTGCATTGTATTTCATGAGTTAAAACTTGTGCTGTAGCTGCTGAGTGAAAGTAATATTTAATAAGTAAAAGTTGTGCTGTATCTGATAAGTAAACGTTGTATTTAACAAGTTAAACTTGTGCTGTATCTGATGAGTGAAAGTTATATTTGATAAGTAAAATTTGTGCTGCATCTAATGAGTAAAAGTTATATTTAAAGAGTAAAACTTGTGCCGTATCTACTGAGTGACAGCTACATTTGATAAGTAAAATTTGTGCTGTATCTGATGAGTGAAAGTTATATTTCATGGGTAAAACTAGTACTGTATTTGATGAGGGAAAGTTGTATTTGATGAGTAAAACTTGTCGTGTATCTGATGAGTGGAAGATGTATTTAATGAGTTAAATTTGTGCTGTATCTGATGAGTAGATGTATTATTTAATGAGTGAAGTTTGACCTTTCTGATTAAAAGCTGTATTGTTATTGTATCTGATGACTGTGTACTTGAGTCACATCTAAGGGTTGCACATCTATTAACACTTTTCTTTTATTAATTTCATTTTAGATCATTACTCAAAAGTAGGAACAAAAGTTTTCATTCTGGTTAAAAAGTCTTTTAGAAAAGAAAGCTGTGTAATTGGCCTGTTTGCTAATATTATCCTTAGCCAAAAGAATATATTTTTATTTCAGTAAAAACTTTTCATGTTCATGTTATTTAAGTTGTTATTTGTTGTTATGTGCCGGCAAGTCGTTTGCGACTCATAGCAACCCTATGCACAACAGCCCTAAACCCTGCTCTATCCTGCACCAACCGCACTGCCTCCGACACACCCATCCCGATTACCGCAGTCACCTAATCAATCCATCTCATAGAGGGTCTTCCCCTCCTACGCTGTCCCTCCACCCTCCCAAGAATGATGTCCCTCTCCAAGGACCCGTCCC
>NW_006400197.1:93902-96618 GCF_000299155.1 Elephantulus edwardii | reverse complement strand
GAAGGCCCTCTATGAGGTGGATTGATTCAGTGACTGGGATAATTGGGATGGGAGCGTCAGAAACAGTGCGATTGGCACAGGACAGAGCGGAGTTTAGGGTGGCTATGAGTCACAAGCGACTCGACGGCACATAACAACAACAACAACAACATGTTAACTAGTTTATAGGTTGTCTGTTTACTAATATCTGTGTGGATGGTTTTTTTCAGATGTAGAAATCCTTTTATTTTACTAAGGAAAGTGCATTGTTGAGTGAGTTAGTGTCTCACCCTGGTATAAAAGCCTCATGACCACTCCCAGTTAGGAGGCTGTCTTTGAGGCCATCTTGTTGTCCTCCTATATCTGTGATAAAGTGGGTATGGATATTGCAATACATTTGTAGTCAGTAATAATATAGTTCGCTTATGAGTACCCTGGGGGTAAGGGCATGATTAAGGAAAAAAGACATAACTTGCTTTTCATTTACCTACAAAAATGGTAATTGGACATAAAATTCTGTAACTGGCTAGAGCTAGTTGACCTTCATGAATCAGTTAATGTCATTTTCCTAAAGGTAAATTGTTTAATTAACCTCTTCCCAATATTTTTTGATACCACCTGTTTTCTCCTCTTCTGTTGAAATTCTTATGATGATCTGTATATCAGTGCTAAATTAATGATTCCAGTATTTTGTATCTTTCCTCAGTATAATGGAAATTATTGAATTTTCAGATGATGTTGACCCAATTAGATTCAGGTTAAAAATTCTCTCTAGTCTTCTATGTGCTGTGGCTTAAATGTCAGTGCATTTCTTTTTTTCCTCAAGCTTTTCCAGTGTTATTAAAATCTAATCTGGGTTGACCTTACTGGTGTTATAACCCAGAGTGCATCTTTTCAAGGATAGGCTTCCTTGAATTCAAATCCCAAACTAATTGCCTTTGAGTGAGAACTGACAATACTTGGTCCTTTAGTAGGTTGTAGAGGCTGAAAATTGCATGGGAAGTGATCCCTCTTCTTCCTCCTACATAGTACTTGTCAAGGGATCAAATTGCTAACAGGATGGTGACTTTCTCTCTCTCTCTCTCACATAGGAGAGTGCTCAAAACGAACTCTCTCAGAAGATATAGGAAGAGAAAGCAAAAATAGTTGCAGCGAGGCAATAGTATCACTAGCAGGAGCCAGAAGCGGGGTTACATCAGATGGAAGCCCCCTCCTCAAGAATTCAGTAGATCCAAACCCCATGCCATCCCAGAAATCCAGTAGGAGACCAGGCTATTGGCTCAGAGCCAATAAAAGCAGTGCCTGAACTTTTGAGTGCTGACAGCCTGCCAGAAGGTATGAGGTTTCCTCCACCTGACTCCCCACTTTTTATTTATTTTTTCTTTAACTCTTTGCAGGCCTTCATCACCACAACTCACATGCTTGCTGGGAATATTATCAAATGATCAAGTGATAAAATAATTCAGCGATAAAGAGAACACTAGTTTTAGCACATTTCAGTACTAGGTGAATTTGAACTTTCAGAGAGACATGAACTCTGGGCTTAGGTGTCAGCTCTCCTAGGGATATTGCTCTTGTTATTACGTGTCATTGAGTCAACCATACTCATATTGACCCTATGAACAAGGGATGGGAACTTTGCTATATTCTGACTAGTAGCTCAAAATTTCCTAGGGTATGTTCATGATGGGGTAGTATTAATCAGTTCAGAATTCTGTAAATATGTATCCATTATAACATGATACTTAAATAATTATAAAACTGGCATCAATTTTTTCCAGCCTGCAAAACTACTTTGTCTTAGAATTCTTTGTTTTCTTTCTTTAGTCATGTAAAATAGTTTAAGCTGTCTGTTTAGCAGGAGAGGAAATGCATCTTTCCTAGATTTGCATTTACCTCTTTGCATCTTAATCTGTTTGTTTACTAGGAAGGGATATGTGTCTTTTCTGAATTACTAGAACTTATATATGTGTTGTTCTTTTCAAATGTAGAAATTCTGTAACTTGACTAACAAATAACAAAAGTGTACTGTTAAGTTAGTATCTAACCCTAGTACAAAAACCAAATGACCACTCCCAAATGGGGAGGCAGATTTGGAGGGGAACTCAGATCTGTAATCAGGTGCTTAAGAATATTGCAATATCTTTGTCTTATTGGCAATTGACCACAGAAAGAACTCCCTGTGCTCAGTAACATTCAGGACTGCATATGTTTGCTGAAAAACCTCAAATGGTTTTTCTATCGATTCCTGAGGTCATACCTGCCTCCTCAATGTCCCAATGCCTTTAGTGTAAGATGAACTTCTTTCTTCATTACTATTGGTTCTTGATTACACGTCTATTTCTCAAATGTGTCAACCTATTGTCTTATACCTGACTATATATGCCATTCATCTTCTTTTGATGCTTCGAGAATCATTCAAAGTTTTCAATGATTTCTTCAGTATCTTCACACACATCACTGCACAGAATCCTTCAGTATTGTAACTCAAGGCTTGAATGTGTTCTTTAGTTCTTTTAGTTTGAGCAATGTAGAGCCTGTTCATCCATTTTTGTTTTCTGATTCCAGGTGTTTGCACACATTGTTATAATGTTTTGCTTTGTTTTCTCTGACTGATTTTTAAATCTTCCATTCAGCTCTCTTACTTTAGCATTCCCTTCCTTTGCTTTGACTTCTCTACTTCCTATTGCAAGTTTTAGGGTCTCTTGTTACCCCTACTTTTGGTTTTTTTTCTTTT